>NW_019417234.1:31070-43453 GCF_000390285.2 Anoplophora glabripennis
CTGACTGATACCGAATGGCATTTGCCTAATTCTTTCTTCTCTAGTAATTATATTATCGATTATATTATCTGGACTATTATCAAAATATGTGTATTAAGTACTATAATTTATTTGTGTTTATAGCTCTTTTACTATTAGACTAATTATTAATTGTCAGAATTAAAATTTTTTAACTTACTTATTAGTATTTAACAGTATTCGTAAGAACTCGGAATAACATTTTTATTATTACGATTATTTTACATGCAAAGCTTAATATTCCCATTTAAACAAGCACTGCCATCACATTCTTTTATATTATCTAAAATCAGCGCAAATACAACTCAAACATATTGAAGTTAGTCCGGCTCTGGTTCAGCAAAAAATACCTTAGAACGACAACTGTGACTATCGCCCTCTTTTCGATAGTATCCAAACTATAGAAATGTTGAAATACGAAGGATTTCTTCAATTGCTCGGCATGAAAAGATGACGGATAATATAAAATATCAGAACACGTACCTTTCCTGTTTTGTCCAATTGATTTATAAAACTACTCAATAATTCTTATTAATTCATGTATAAATAGTATCCTAAAAGCATTCTGCTGGGTGTGGGTATGTTTATAATACCGTACGCTTTTATCTGTATGTTCAACAGTCGTGGAAAGTTCAGGAAACGTAAGATAAAAAAATATTTTTTTTTTTTCTTACTTAAAATGTGTTGTCAGTTATCTCACACCCTGAAGAACACTTGTATGAGTCGTACAGTGAAGAGATATCGTTTTTAACTTGCTTAGATTTTTTAAACAATTGGACAAAAAATTCATTGAAAATTGCGCATAAAAACGCCCCCCTTAAGATCACTTTTTTATGCTCTTTCCGAATATCGTATCGGAATTTCAAAAAAAGACATACAGAGTGTTGTTTTCTAGACTTGCACAAAAAATTAACAATTTTTGCAGTCCGGACCTGGATTTTTTTTGCTGTTATACATGCATACATGAAGTATCGTGAGTGCATTAACCCTACCAAATATGAACCCATTATTCCATTCCCTACCAAAGTTATGACATAAAGCAGTTTTGACCAAAAATCATAAATCACCCTGTACCTCAATAAAGAATGGCCAAGGAGCTATTTGTATAGGCGATCCTAATTACCCTAGATGTCCTCTATCTCCCATTAAGCCATGTACCTCTCGTGATGCAACACGCTGTATATTAGAACACCATTGCTTTGTTCTGAGCATAAACACATACCTAAAAGTGTGAATTTAAATGAACAATGGATATCAATTTTGTTAATAAAATTTGTGTTTTTTTCTGTAGGCAATAGTTATTTTATTTATGCAAAATCTCGCAAGTAAGATGTTCTTACCTTTTTTCTATCTTCTGGAGGCACGCTTGCATGGGATCTGTTTCTAAAGATGTCCATTACCTTAGTCATTGGACTTTTTGTTAAAGTAGCCGCAGTAACGGTATGGTAATACTGTACATCAGAGCCACCATCTCGAACTGGATGAGCAGAACCATCTCTCGGTGCTTTTGGTCGAGGCTGTATAGAACTATAATGCTGAAATTTATACATGGTTAAAAATACTACTCTAATCAAATAAAAAAATGATTAAAAAATTGTATAGAGTGATTGATGATGATGATTAATTAATTGATTGATTATGATAATGATTGATTGCTTGATGATGATGGTGGCGGTAATTGGTGGTGATGATTGGTTAACGATTGACGGATAACGGACGATGACGGATGATGCCGAGTGATAAAACGTAATGGCGGGTGATGACGTATGATGACAGGTGATGACGGAAGATGACGGATGACGACGGAAGATTACGAATGATGGCGGAAGATGACGGATAATGACTAAAGATGAGGATGATGATGATGATGACGAAGGATGATAATGACAGATGATGACGATAATGATGACGGATTATGATGATGAATGATGATGACGGATGATGATGATGATAACGGATGATGATGATGAGAATAATGATGACGGATAATGATGATGACAGATAATGATGCTGACGGATAATAATCATGACGAATGATGATCATGACGGATGATGATGATCATGACGCATGATGATGATCATGACGGATGATAACGATCACGACGGATGATGATGATCATGACGGATGATGATGATCAAAGACCTCAGAATGACTAGACAAGTAATTCCCTATACATTGCAAAGGAATTGTTTTGATTTTCCACAACTTGAGACATCCTGCTATTAAACAAGGATGAAGATAGTTCTTTGTTTACTAGGGAACTCTTAACCAGTGGCGTGTGTGTTAAAAAGGGTGATATATTTTAATATTTGTCTAATTTATATATACTTACCGATTTCACACCTAATTTGATTTTAAAATAATATTAATGACTTCCTTTTTAAATGAATAGAACCATGTTCGTTTTACTCCATAACGGCTCTTACTGCCAAAAAAAAAGTAATACTAGTTACAACAATCTTTATTTTCTCAGTAACAATATACATCAATATGTTAAATAATACTAATTAATAAAAGTTTTTACCAGTTCAAATAGGAATCACAATAGTATTTTACGTTACAAGTCCGGTATGTGACTTATTACATTACGAGTTGTTTTACGGACGAGGCGACGTAGGAGCCGAGTCCGGAATAAAAACGAGTACTGTAATAACATCTAACGGCCGTGTATCGTATGATATTTTATTTCATACTGTCTTTCCATTTTTAACGAGCAGAAATTTCTATTTTTTCCTTAAAATTATCAAATTTTTGTTTGACATCGCTTGATCTGTCATTTTATATTATCAAATTTTTGTTTGACATCGCTTTATCTGTCATTTTATAATATTGTTTGTGACATGTCTAATATCACGTTCCTAGGCAACATTTACCGGCTCTGATACTGTAATAGCTCACTTACCGGCTGCAAATGAATCCGGGAAATAGCAATATACCGGACAGTATGAAATAAAGTTAGTTACAGTTACATATAGTATGGTAGCTATATTATACTTGTATACAATAATATGCATATCAAGTAGGACAATTAAGTGATAAATGAAAGAGAAATAGTAAATGGGGTCATTACACATATTTTTAAGTTCTTTAATTTCTTAAAACAGATTTATTAGATCTAATTTGTTATGGTGGCAATTGATACAAAGTGATCCCGAATTATGTGCAAAAAATTGTTTATACAATTTTAATAGGGGTCCTGTATTTTGACTAAACGAACTTGGGAACTCAGGAACTGCTGTGTCCTTAAGATAAACTCGGCAATAAGGTCTTATTAAGAAATCACTTGATGTGAAGTGATCTGAACATACAACATCTTTAGGAATATTTTCCTTTCCTATACATCTCAAAATGCGAGAGAACCAAACGTCTCCGAGTTCAACATTCGAAGGAATCCTAAAATCAAATTACCTAGGTATATTTCCTTTTAAATAATGTTGCCTTTGCAGTTCATGTTACTTTTTATATAACCGTAACACACAATTCACGTTTTAAAAAAATATTTTATATTTTCAATATTATTGCACTGAAAATTTTCTATTTCAAATTTTGTTTTAAACTACCGTTGCTTCTGTTATCTGTTACGCCCATGGTAAATCTACCTACCTGTGAAAATATCGATTGCCTCCACTTTTAAAGCGAAATCTACATATAACACAATATTTTCCCATTGTCTATTCACAAAAACAATAAAATCTGCCAAAAAAAACTAATAATCCACGGTAAACACAACGTTAAACTCACTAAGCACGCAAAGAATTAATGGCGGCCGACAGTCGTAAACAATAATAAACATCCAGCATAGAGCAGGTACTGCGCGCGCACCTTACCACATGTCTTTAGCCAATAGGAGGCTGAGTTCTCAAAATATTTACAATAGAACAAAACAAACCAAGACAATGCACTTTCTATCTTTTCTGAGGTCGTTGATGATGATGATGACAACGTCGAGCACGAACGACAACGAGAAAGGCGAGAACGATGATGACGATGATTACGACGATGACAAAGACAACATGATGATGGATAATGATGGATGGTGATGATTGATTATTGATGATTGATGGATGGTTGACGATTGATTGGATGATTGATAATGGTGATGACGGTAATGACAGTTGGTGATGCTGATTGTGATGACTGGTGATGCTGATGGTCATGACTGATGGTGATGACTGATGGGGATGCTGACGATAATGACTGATGGTGATGCTGATTGATGGTGATAACCAACGAATTCTAACCACTAGAAGGAGAAAGGACTTTGTATATTCTTATACATGTGTTTTAACTGTAGCAAACATCTAAACAGAGAACTACCTAATAAATAAAGATAGAGTGTCAAATGTAAACAATGAGACACAACGGCAGTGGCGTACTGTCAAAAAAGGCAAAATATTAAAATTTACAAAATACCAATACACATTTGAAAGGATTACTCATTTTATAAATAATTTTTACATATTGGTGATATAATGAGACGGTAAAAATTGAAGTAAAATTAATAAACTGTTTTTACTATACTCAAATTGTTTTGACATCAATACTTTTATCCAACACTTGTATATAATGATACTATAATTTCTTTGGTTTCAAAGGAATAATGTGGCCTATAAGTCACTAGTGAGTTATAAGTCATAAGTCACTAGTAAGTTATGACATAAAACCCACTAGTGACTTATAGAAATCATAAAAAGACAAATGTTTAGTGTATTTTTCTAGTTTTTATTAGAAAACCAATTTGAAACAGTAATAAGTTAACAAATAACCTAAAATGCTACAAACTTAGAATCTACCTACTTATTAATATTAACATTAACATTTATGGCCGTAATGTAATATTTGAAGGAGCACCATCAAAAGTAACAGAAACTATTTTGATACCTAATTCATTTAAAAATTCTAAACATTTTTTTAACAAATTAGCTTTTTCTCCACCACTTAAACCGTTTGTCAAGAAGTACCTAACAGGTATTTTCCAATGACTATTTATAGACACAACCATAAAAACAAGGGCTTCCGTAGCTTTTGGAATATTATCCCCATATACTTCAGTGCCGACATCAACATATCCAGTGAATCGTTTCCCATTCCACTCAACACTTTGCATTATAGACGTTTCGTCAAATACCAAATTGCCCAAAATTTCACTGTTTGTTTCTCTTTCATTTTAATAGCAACCAATGCTTCATTTGTAAATCCAGGTGTTCCATCTATAGATCTGTATCACTTAGAAATTGTTTTTGTATGTGGCAAAGCCATGTTAAAACTTCTTGCATAATTATAAGCATCTGTTGAATAAAAGCTTAACGTTAAGGCAAACGACCTAAGCTCAGGTGAATACTTTTTACGAGATTGTCATTTTCTTGATCTTTGACAGATTTCACCTAATATCGCAGGTGCTGATTCCTAAAATTACATATTGTTTACAGACACAGAAAGAATAAGTATTTTTCAACTTACCTACGTGAATGATACATTGAGCAGTTTATGTTGTCATATTTCTTTTTCAAAAATTTCAGAAGAAAATTAAGGCTACAAATTCTGGCTTTTAGACGACTCTTTGCCTGCTGCTGACTTCGGATCTTTATTGTTTGCATTTTTATTTTTTGCTTACAAATACCTACTACAACTTTTTCTTCCTCTTTTTGGACTATCCATGTTAGAAGTATGGCATTCTCCAAAATATCGTGGATAAGGCCTTTTCCTAAAAATGATGAATTATCTATTCCAGATGTATTTTATATAAACACTTACGGTAGTGATTATATAAAATTAAATGGTAATATATAAATAGGTAACAGGTAGAATTTTCTTGGTATTTTTTAAAATGTACTGAATTAAAAAAAAATGTTAGATGGGTAAGCAGATACCAAAATTATAGGGTATTAATTGTAGAGTAGATACTATACAAAGGATATATAATTTTTTAATTATATTTTTATAACTTACTTCACGTTTATAATTTTATTACAATTGGGTGAATCCATTCCTATTTCTGATGCGGAAATTGTTGATCAATGTTTTGGTACGGTGTCACCAAATTTCAAATATATTTCAGAAAGATCTGTAGCCTTATTTGTAGTAGATAACAAGCCTGATTGAGCACTCAGTGTCGATGACGATGAACATGTGGATATATTTTCTGGTTTTTGTTGCGGCAATGCAATGACTGTTCCGTAAGAACATCATTTAGAGAAATATTTTCCTTATTAGAACTGTGATCTATAAAAATTAAATAAAAAGGTAAAGAGGTACTAGGTAACTGTAAAAGCTTTTTACTTGTATATTTTAATCTATATAAAAGTTATTTTACCTGCTATAAGTAGAAGCTATTATTGGAATAGCTATCCCTCACAATCACAAAATGATCAGAACAAAAATGTTGTCGGTAATACACATCACCTAGGGAGAGCTTCCACAAGTTTCTCCGTTCCAGATTCTTAGGAAATCTAAAAAATACAGGTATTACTCATAATATACTTATAATATTACTGAAACAGGAAAAAATCAGTTGAACAATTAAAAAATATATATTTTTAATAATTTAGATAATGATTTATATAGTCAGTATTTTATCACTGCTAATTAAGTACTAAATGTAAAACACACTTACGTAATTCCTCAAACGCCGCCCATGTTGCTTGTTTACTTACCTGTCAGAAGACCGCTGCTCGCCCTTTTTAAATAAAACTTTACAAATAGCACACTTTCTAACCATGTCTTAGCACTAAATAAATGTCCATACATAAAAACTACACAACAATAAGAGGAAAATGCCACACTAAACACAAATAAATTCAAATACGTTAATAGTGGCTACATACTTTTCCTTTGACAGATGTCATCGACAATCATCGAAATGCGGACGTAGGCGGGAATAAAATTCGACCAATAGAAATTTGTGTCTCCTGAAGATCTGATTTATTTATGTACATTCGCAAACAAATACATCCAAAGCTCCTTCTAGTGGTTACAATTCGTTGGTTATGACTGATGGTGACGCTGATTGATGGTAATGACTGATGGTAATGGTTTACAAATAAAGGAACTTCTGAAATATCTCAGAAAACAAAATTCTGTATCCACCTTAATGAATACATACTGTGTAGAAACAATTTTGCCTTTCATATGCATACCTTTTCCTTTTTTTTCTCTTTCTTATCCTCTTCTAAAGGTGATGGCACTGGTGGTGACAGTGGTACATGTGGTTTTCTGAAAATATCCATAACCTTAGTCATAGCACCGCGATTTGAGGATGCAGTAGCTGTAACAGTGTGGTAATATCTAATATCACTTTCATCATCATGAACAGGATGAGCTGATCCATCACGTGGTGTTTTTGATTTAGCATGCATGAGCCCTGTGTGCTGAAAAATACAGGAAAACAATTGCATTAGTAACTATCACAAGAATTAAAAAAAATTATAAAGTTTTTATGTAAACTAAATAATAGTAAAGTATTCCTGGCCTAATTAACTAAAAATTAGAGGTTATTCTTCTAAGGCAAATTTGGATATAAACAGGGTATCTGTAAGAGAATCGGTCATCCTTTAAGAGTAGCTACCTTGAGGTTGCTTCTCTGAAAAGGTGCAAGTCTTATTTTTTTTTAAATATAACTGACTTATAATTAAATTCAATGGTGTCGTATTCTTTGACCTTTGCGTAGTGTTTGATCGACATGGGTCCTCGGTGGAGACATCGGGAGTTCTAATCGAGCCCCACGTTGGGCGCCCTGTCGAGTTCTTTGATCTGAAGTGCCTAATATTTGAAAATTGTGAGGGGATTCAGCAACGTGAGCTCGCCGCGAGGACAACGAAACTGAGCTTCGAGCCCCACGTCGAGCGCCATGTCGTGAACTATGATCTGAATTATGGGTTTCCTTGACCTGGGTCCGCGATAAAGACGCCCGGAGTTCTAATGGATCGTCACTTGGGACGCCAGGTCGCATCAGATTTTCAAAGGACTGTGGTCTGTGGTGGACATGGCCTACAGACGTGGTGTCTAGGACATGAACTCGTGGAGGAGATCTCGACGAAGATGGTCGAGCCCCACGTCGAGCGCCGTGTCGGGTTAGACTTTCTAAATAGGGACAACTTAGGGGTCATCCATAAATTACGTAAGGGTATTTTTTCACATTTTCAACTCCCCCCTCTCCCCATGTAAAGAAACCGTAAGATTTTTCATAACCCCCCTCCCGTAATACGTAATACATTACATGATTCAATTAATTTTTTTTATTATAAAAAAAGCTTTACAACTTCTAATTATAACATTTATTAATACATTTGTTATATTATAAATACATATATACTAATAAAAAAAGTCTCAAGCAAATTTGTCTACACTGCCATCTACGGATTATGTAGATTATTTTATTACGTAAGAATTTCATTCCCCTTCCTCCCCCCCAAGTAAGGAATGATAAGAAAATGTTGAGCCCCCCTCCCCATTGAACACTTACGTAATTTATGGATGACCCCTTAGGCGGTGATCGAATGTTCGGGGGAAATCATGAGAGTGGACGACATAGTCGGCTAAGGGGTTTTCGCATGTCATGGCACCCGAACGAGATGCGCATTGCTCCCGCTGGGTACCATTTCGTGGAAATGCTGTGTACTGTATCGCCGTCGCCAACGGCTCCACGTTCCGGAACACCCGATATCGGAGGTAGGCCGCTATCGGGGCCGGACCGCGAACCGTGGTTAGGCCCATGGGATTCCCCGGACCCTACCAGTTGGTACGTAGGTATAACCTCGTCCCGAGTATTCGTGGGAGACCCACTTCGTGATAACTCTGGCATGCTACTCGTCTCCGTGGACACGTCTTGAGGGATACTCGAAGTGGTATCGGTAACTCGTGTAGTCGCGGACCTCAGCCTGTACGGCACTGTGGCGTCGCCGTGCTGCGTACTACTACGAGTTACCACCTTCGGCTCCTTAGACTCTCCACGAAACACCGAGATAGAGTTTGTGGGGAACGAGGTCTCGTCCAGCTCAGTCTTGATCAAAGAATCACGATCTGATTTGTTTGTTGTACCTTCGAGGGCACCAATCCTCGTAGCACTGGATATCGATGTCGCGTCGCAGGGGTACATCTTACCCCGTACGACAATGTGGGAGCAAGCTCTTTTGCTCCGAAATTCTTGTAGAAGTCTTGTAGAACACTGACTCTACTTTAAATGTGGGTCTCTCGAGGGAGCCCTGAGAAGTAATGATACTTCTTTAAATTTTGGAGTACGCCGCCTCAATGACGTGCGTACTATTGCTTTGTGCCGGTAGGTCGCAAAGAAAATGCCTCGTAGGGGTTTGACTAGGAAGGTTGCCTCGACGAGGGACCGCCTAGAGGTTTGACGAGGAAAGTTGCCTCGGATTTGCAGATCTCGATAAAGTCTGATTTATAGGACTCGTAGGAGCCTATGTGTGTACCGCTGTACCGAGGTGCGGGTCTCTCGATGGAGCCGGCACAATCGGAGTCAAGGTCTTCGTCGGAGGTTCTCAGCCTCGGACGGTATGCAGGTCTCTGAATGAGACTGAATGTATCACTGTTTCGATGCAGGGGGCTATCGAACAGGATCTTCGCTTCAGGTTGGGCTACCTCGGGCGGTACGCAGGTCTCTGGAGGAACCTGGGGTATCGCTGTGTCGATGCAGGAGGCTGTCGCACAGGATCGTCGTCGGAGGTGGTCAGTCTCGGACGGTATCGCAGGTCTCAAAAAGGATCCTGGAATTTACCACTGTTTCGATGCAGGGGGCTATCGAACAGGGTCTTCACCTCAGGCTAGGCTACCTCGGGTGATATGTCTCGTGAAGCGAGTACTGGTTACTAGGCACTAAAAATATCCGCGTCGAGGAATGGCAGCCTCGACGGGAGTCTCGTTAAGCGAGCCTGTGAGCTTGAGCTCCAAAAGGTCTTGAATTTGATGACAGGGTTTTTTCAATCGCACCATGTACTCCCACTGAAGTACTGCGAACGCCGGAAGTTGACGTTCGATCTCTTTCCTCCGATCTTCATACTTTTGGCGGACCGCTCGTGAATCGTCCGCCAAAGTTTCCAGTAAAAAGCGCTTGTCGCCGCTGTCGACGTCGGATCTCGTTCCCATTTGGCCTCTCCGGATAATCGATGTCGGCATCGGAGATTTTGGAGTTTTCTCCCATTTTGAGAAAACTCTGCCCGCGGTCTCGTCTTAGGCTACCGAGCATCGCATCCAACCGCCAGAGCGGTGGGACCCTCGGGACGGTCCTTTCGGCCCAAAGACGGGGAAATTGGAAACATCGGTGAAATTTTCCCCATCTTCGTAAAAGGGCTTACGGAGGTCTTAATACTGGATGGATCAGGTTCAGAAGTGGTATGTAGGTGCACGGTAGGAGTAGTACCGTGGTTGGAGGGTTCGGCCGAGATCGCGCGGACACTTTCGGCGGCAGCTAGGAAGACGTGAAAACCTATTATGGCTTAGCTGGCCGTTAGTAGTCGCGCGATTCGGCTAAAATTTGGATATGATAACCACCTAGGGATACTCTAGTGTGGTTTTGAGGTTCGGCCGAGATCGAATGAGCGGAACGGCTAAAAACGCGGAAAACGTAAAATCCGCGTTTCCCCGTATAACGGCGTTTTGGCTCATCCGATTCGGACGAAAATTTAGTGAGGTACTGCCATCAACTTGATGAGTGCTGCATTAAATTTTGGCACCGATCGCTCAATAACTTTTCGAGTTATTGACGATAGCGTCTTTGACCAATTCGAAAGGTTAGTAAAATTTTAGATAGTAGTTTCCAAATATCGCCTTGAAGCGTCCTGGGGTTCGTCTGCAGGTTGCGAGAGTCGCTGCAGCGGATACTGAGCGCAGGGATGGCAGACCCAGGCGAGATTGGTCGCGATGCGGGCGACATTGAAAATTGGTATTGGAAGCTATCGCCGGGAGGATCGATGTCATGATGGGCGACGTCCGCACTAAGATGCAGAGTTGCGGAAATTGCTCTCAGGCGGTATCGAGTTCAATGTCTGAAATGATACCGTGGAGGCTTTTTTGATTTTCCCGGCCGACAGAGATTAGTTTTACGACCCTGGCGGGTTTTTGGTTTGGATTGGAAAGGTAGGCGAATTTGAGTTGATTTGACTCCTTCCCAATTCAACGGTCTCAGGCATATTCGTAGGTACAAGACGACTTCTAGGAATATACTGAGTGTTCTGAAATTCTGAAGCTTGCTCGAAGGGTGGAATACGACAATGGTGATGGTTAAATTTTACCACCTGGCCAAGTATATTTCGAGGTTATATATGTTTTTGTGTTAGATATCCAAGATTTTTTAAATGATTGGTGTCTTCAACATAATAAAAGTTTTAACTAATGTAATAAATCATATCAAAATTATGGTAGTTTTTTTTTTAAGTTTTTATAATACAGGGTGTCCCGAAATTAATGCAACAAAATTTGATCACAGAGTCTTAAGACAAATTTAGGAGACCCGCATTTTTTGTTTTTGCCAAGTGGCCTCCTCTTTCGGAGTTACAGCCCCCTGAAATCCACCTCCAAAAATAATCTTTTTTTATATTTCAGAACTCTATTGTACGAGAGTCATTAAATTTGGTACACAGGGGTTTTATGACATGTGGAATCTGATGATGCTACGCTTTTTGGCGGGGAACCCCCTTAAGACAATTTTTCGTGGGCCCCCTTTTCTGGAGCTAAAAAAAATTTGTTCGCATATTTAAATTCCTTAAAAATTATTAGTCCGCTAGAAAGCCATTAAATTTAGAAACTTTTTTGTATCTTATTATTTTTTTGTAAAACGTAATGTTTTCGAGAAAAATATGAAAATGTGATCGAATGCATATTCGATTCGCCCTTTTCCTCAAAAACATTGCGTTTTACGAAAAAAATATCTAGGGACAAAAAAGTTTCTATACTCAATGGCTTTCCAGCTAGCTAATAATTTTTAAGAAATTCAAATTTGCGACCAAATTTTTTTGGTTCCAGACAAGGGGGCCCACGAAAATTTGTATTAAGGGGATTCCCCGCCAAAAAGAGTAGCACTATCAAATACACTCACGTCATAAAACCCCTGTGTACCAAATTTAGTGATTCTCGCATAACGGGGTTCTGAGATTTAAGAGACAATTTTTAGGGGCAGATTTCAGGGGGCTGTAACTCCGAAAGAGGGGACCAAATTTTGTTGCTTTAATTTCGGGACACCCTGTATATACTAATAACGAAAAGTTCTATTTTTAAACTTGATAATTTTTGCTCAAATCTCTTTGTAAGTAATATTTATACCAATTTATTGTTATCTAGACATGTAATGTAGTTTCTCCTGAAGAAGGCACAATTAAAACCCGAAAGCTCGAATAATAAATAAATATATATATAT
>NW_019417234.1:43486-61166 GCF_000390285.2 Anoplophora glabripennis
TATATGACTATTCCTATATATATATATATATATATATATAAGCAACTCATCATGGTCGTAGTGGTCCAAAAATGTACAAAGATAAACTAATTTTTGACAATTTTTGCCCGAAATTACGCAGAAAAAGGCAGAATTCTAAACGTGAATCTCAGTCATCTCACAGATTACACAAACGATGGTTACTCTAAGTACCTTTAAAAAAATATGTAAGTAATGTCGATAAAGCATTTATTTATGCCAAAAGTAACAAAGTAGTAGCATATGAATAAATACTACATACATATAGTCCAAGCACTCTGTGACGGCCTAATCTTAAATTTGCAGAAATTATTAACTGGAAAAAATACGACCGTATAGGAAATTAAATTAAAAATTCACAAATTTGCAAAAATCAGTTTTTCTTAAATAACTAAATGAGAAAGTTGTAGGTTTTAAAAAAATCTATCCTCTGACTTTTTACACGTATCGATTGCTTTGTTACTTTTCGAGATATATCCAAAAAACTGTTAAAAATCTTCTCTTTTCTGTTCTTCTATAAAGCGTTTACATTTACGTTTCCATACTTGCTATTTACTGCAAGCATAGCCCGCGGCAGGCCAAAAAAGTATATTTTTGGAAAATTAAAAAATATTAATTATTGTTCTAGATATATCGATTATTCTAGATCTTCTCAACCCGTTGCAATTTTCGGTTTATTTTCTTCGTAAAGAGTTGTATTACCATGCTATTAAAAATAATTTTTACGATTTTATTAATTTTAAGGAGCAAAAAATTACTGAAAAAATTGCACCTTGTTGGGGTATGTATTTTCCAAATAACTATTTCAATTTTTTACTTTATGACAACTTTTATAGAAAGAAATTGTTAAAATTTTTTCATAAAGAAAAATTTTTTTTCTATGACCTTCTGGAGCCGAGGTAACTTTATATTTAAAAAAAAATCTAGGGGTGGCAATTACAGCGATGCGCTTAATGGAGGTTAATACTGAATACTTATATTTTTAAGAAAAAAAATTAGGATATGATTAACTAATTTTTAGAATTAGTAATTAAGTCATTTTCGCCTTATAAACAAAATAGCCCGGGAAATATTTATTTAATTTACATTTTTTCTAATTTATTGTCATTTTAATAATTTGATATTTATTATTACAACAGTTTTATTTTTTTGCTCATTAATCACACTGACTTTATACTTGTTGCTGTTTTTAATAATCACTTTTATATTTCAATAAATAATTAGTTCAAAATATATTTACACAAATATTTATTGTGTTTATAATTACTACTACACGTGTTTATAATATAAAATTATAGATCTAGAAATTCAAAGCACTGTAATACGATTTCCTACACGAATAAATTCTACACGGATATTTACTACAAGAAAATTCTCTACACATTTTTCATTGTACTCCACAAAACTTTACTCAATCGTATAATATATTGTTATACATTATTACAACATCAGATTAACAAAATATTTGTATAAGGATTTTTTTTCTAGCGAATATCTGTGCAGGATCCTTTCGTGTAGCAAGTATCTGTGTAGGATTCTTTAAACTTATCCTAATATGTTAGACTTATTTAATTTTGTAGCAAAATTAGTTAATTAATACAATGAAGTAAAATTAATGAAGCATAAAAATTAAAATATTACACGTAAAAATACTGTTGTAATCATCAATATATATTAAAATCTGATAGCTCCGTCTGCGTCGCACGATCGGCCCGAAAAAGCGCCGACTTACTGCCACAAAGGCTTTTCGGGGGAGCCGCGCAGCGGCGACTCGCGGGGGGCGAAGCCCCCCGCCTGCCTTGCTTCATCTCAACGGCGTATTTCGATGGCGATTTTTTGTCGTCTTCGAGGTGAATTTTGAGTTTTCCTCGGGCTCTGCGAGGGGCGTGGCCCAATTTTTGTGTGAAACGCGATAGCCCGACACGCCCACCCGCTGAAACCTGGCGGTCGCCGATCGCCTCGAATCGCGCGCGGGTACGGCTTTTTTATTTTTTATTTCCCCCCTTTTCTACGATATTTCATTTAAAACCGTGCCGAAGATACTCATATTCATCGACCGGGTGCCTTCTCCCAACTTTTTATGTAGAACTTTCCGCGAAATCGAACGCGGGATTCGAAATGCGGCCGTAAATACGTTAAAATGCTCTGTCTAGGAAGGCCGAAAAATCTGAATTTTGCCCTATAAAATTCCTTCTCCGCGAGCCTCGAAACGGCGTGCGACTTGGCACAGATACTCAGTCGTTCCTCCTTAGTCGTTCGGGGGCATTTTTGTAACGTTTTTTTCGCGTTTTCATATTTAATTTTGCCTTCTTTTTGGGGTCTGCTCGACGACAGACGACCATTTCGCAAGCCGTAAGATTGAAGCTTTAAGACACGCCCACCGGGAGAAAATTGGAACGTCGTTAGAAACGTCAGATTAATTATGTCAAAATAATTTCACGCCAAACGCGAAAGACGTCTGTGGGGTCGCGACGAACCGTTATTTTACCTTACTAGGCCTTTTTTAACCTTAATACATTGCTACGCCACGACATATACAGGTATTTCTTATTATTAGGTTAGGTTGTTATTTACATTTTCGCAGCTCTACCGTTTGACATGCCTAGGATTACGATACCTGTCCCCCGAATAAACGTAAGTACTTGCCCTCTAAAACAGCATAATTTTAAACCAATCCATAGTACCTAAACCCTTGAACCTTTGTATTAGTACATTTGCTTCGTTAATTTACTATATTGCATTCGTATCTATTACTCCCCAAACGTCAAAAGTTAAGAATAAGTTGGAGTTAAAGACTCTTTCAAGTTATAGGATGTCGTTATTTATCTGTGTTATCTCATTGTGGATCTTTTGCGAGACGACTTTGTGTTAGAAAAATGCAAATTTAACATTACAAAAATTGTTTATTACTTCAGCTGTGAACGACGACACTACGCGCTCAAGCCAGATTGGAAAACTACCATTTTGGCGGACGGACTGGGTTTCTCCGCGAGATCCGAAGCGGCATAACCGCGCCTCATCTCCCTTCGTTCGTCGCTTAATGAAATTTTTGCAACTTTATATTCGCGTTTTCAAATGTACCTTTCTGAGTGGACTTCTCACTGACATACGGCCATTTTATAAGCGAAATAGAGATTCAACCAGCCCTGAACGCAAATCGACGAAAATCTGAAAATCACGAAGAATGTCAGATTGAAACGTCTAAATAAATTTCACTATATTTGACGTTTCCAATTGAGGTTAGAAAATCACAACGAACCATAGATCGATGGAAGGAACAGACTGATTGATATTTGACGTATTTCGTAATTTAGGTTAGGAAATCAGACGGTACCTACTACGCGATTTTTGACGTTTCTAATTGAGGTTAGAAAATCAGAAGGAACGTACTAATTGATATTTGACGTGTTTCGTATTTTAGGTTAAGATATCACACGGGAATGACAAGACGATATTTGACGTTTCTAATTGAGGTTAGAAAATCAGAAGGAACGTACTAACTGATATTTGACGTGTTTCGTATTTTGGTTTAAGATATCACACAGGAGTGACAAGACGATATTTGACGTTTCTAATTGAGGTTAAAAAATCAGTGGGGACCTACTAATTAACATTTGGCGTATTTCATAGATGACATCGAGGTGAAAAAATCAGATGGACCTACTAGGCGAAAATGACACTTTCAATTGACGTTAGAAAATTAGACGGGACTTACTAGATGACGTTTGATGTATTTATTTAAACCAAACATTTTTTGTTTACTGATCAAAGGCCTATTTCAAACTTTTTACATAGAACGTTTCGCGAAATTAACGCAAATTCAAAGTGCGGCAGCTTAAACAATGAACGACGAGACGACACTACGCGCTGTGTCTCAAGTCAGACTGGAAAACTAGCATTTTGCGGACGGACTGGGTTTCTCCGCGAGATCCGAAGCGGCATAATCGCGCCTCATCTCCCTTCGTTCGTTCCTTAATCAAAATTTTGCAACTTTATATTCGCGTTTTCAAATATATCTTTCTCCATGGACTTCTCACTGACATACGGCCATTTTATAAGCGAAATGGAGATTCAAAGAACCGCGAACGCAAATCGACGAAAATCTAAAAATCTCGAAGAATGTCAGATTGAAACGTCAAAATAAATTTCGCTTTATTTGACGTTTCCAATTGAGGTTAGAATATCACAACGAACCATAGATCGATGGAAGGAAAATACTAATTGATATTTGACGTATTCCGTAAGTAATTTAGGTTAGGAAACCAGACGGGACCATAGAACTTATAAACTACTGGATTCGCCCGACTGTCATTTTGCCAATATAAACGGCAATGGCATAGACGTGTGCGAGAGAGATAGAGCTGGTGCGGGCTAATGCTTCGTTCTTAAAACTTCAAGTATCGCGCGAATTAAATTGAATTTCTCTTCTTTTAACAATACATATTTGTACGACTAATTTTAATTAATTATTATTAACGAATAAGAGCATAAGCACTCTTTGTTTATATAGAATTTTTGTACAAATTGGAGGTATTAAAGGGGGAATGTAATAATATTTTTTTTTAAATCTTTTCATGAAAAGTTATATAGTTGCTAACCAAAGGGTTTTTTGAAAATCCATATACTGCATGTTCTACATAACTGACCCAAGTCAAAATTATCGGTCTAGAGACTTCTGTATATTTCAGAAATTTATTGTCGCAATATTTTTATAAAAAATCTTATATTGTAGAACTCAGAGTCATTTTGCAAATTTATATACTGAGTGTTTCATAAAAATGACACAGGCGGACTAGGATTTTTTTCTCATTTCACTACCTACCTAAATTTTCAAATAGATATTTCTACACACGGTGTCAAATGTTTCTTGCAATTTATGTACAGGATGTTTCATAAAACTGACACAGATGGACCAGATTTTCTCTGATTCATTTTGTTAATTTTTTCATGAAATCTTTTGAAGTTGTATATTTACTGACCAGCCGCTTTTTAGAAAATCCATATATGTACTGGGTGTTCCATAAAATTGATCCATATCTGAAACGGTCAATTTTTATCCTTTTCACTTTTAACTTTGTCTTTATTTACTAAAGTCTTTGAATGAAAAATTGTATATTTATTAACCAGGTGTCTTTTTGAATCTTTATACTGGATGTTCCACAAAACTGATCCAATTACCAACAGAACGAAACTTTCCTTAGGTATATTTGTTTCCATTTCTACAGTTTGTACTGAAGTCTGCAATATTTTTATGAAAAATCTTATTCCCTACTAACCACATGTTTTTTGCAATTTATGTACTGGGTGTTTCATAAAACTGACACAGGTGGACTAGGTTTTTCCTTTTTCATTTAACCAGATGCCTTTTTTGGAAGTTTGGAAGAAACTTTTCTTAGTCTTTCCCCGAGCGGGGCCTACTCTTTTTTGAAAAACGTTCTCATTAAACTTTTATATACGGGGTGTTTAAAAACTAAAGTACAGGGTGTTTCAAAAAATGTTATATTTCCTAACCAGCGAGGAGAGCACCGCGGAGCGGTGCTCGGGCCGCGCACAACGCGACTCGAGGGCCGAAGGCCCGAGAGAAAGGTCAAACTTCGCGTCAGCGAAGTTTGCCTACCTTTCTAGTAAATAAATATTAAAATGATAAAAGTAAAAATATGTAAATTAAATAAAAATTAAATATTTCCGGGACTATTTTGCTTCTAAGGCGAAAATGACTATAACATTCGTAATTACCTCGTCAAACTACTTCAAATTAAATACAAAAGGATTTTTGTACATGGTCCAAAAGCCGAGATATAAAAGATTTTGCAAGCATAAGCCATTTGGAATGCACTTATCAGTTTTCAGAGCGAACGCGCGCTTGCACGGTTCACTTTATTACTCAATTACTAATACAAAAAAATCAATAAAACATAATTTTTGTTTTCAAAATATAAGTGTTCAGTATTAAGCAAGCCTCCATCAAACGCATAACTGTAAAATGTTAATTGCGACCTTTAGATTTTTTTAAAT
The DNA here is from genome assembly GCF_000390285.2 of Anoplophora glabripennis. Taxonomy (NCBI): domain Eukaryota; kingdom Metazoa; phylum Arthropoda; class Insecta; order Coleoptera; family Cerambycidae; genus Anoplophora; species Anoplophora glabripennis. The sequence goes on from NW_019417234.1 coordinate 49,520, forward strand.
AATAAAATTGTAACAAAGTGATTTTTCAACACCCTGTATTTGTGTTCGTTTTGATTTATTTTTAATAAAATGTAGAATACCGCACCGATATTTGCATTTTTCACGCTGCCTGAATTAACCCGACACCGCGTGAGCGCGGAGTCGATAGCCTGCTAGCCGACTTCACGAAATTCAGTTGGTCTCCAGCCGTCGCAGCAACGAGTCCGGCCAGCAGATACATCGCCGTCGCAAGCAAGTAAAAATTTTAACTCTTGTAAGAACTACGCAGCCGTTGCCGAAGCACCACCATGGTTTAGAAATTAAGCCGTCCCGATTCGACACATGAATAGGTACAGCAAACAAGCTGCATTCGAAGAATTAGTTCAGAACGAGCCGTCGTAGGTCGTAGCGACGAGTCGAGCCGTCAACAGCCCCAGCCAGGAGATACGTCACCACTGGAATTAAGTAAGAATTCTACAAGTCCAGCTTAGAACTGCGTAGCCATCAATCCGAGCCGAGGAACTTTTCAAAGAAACTGAATTTGGAAATTCAGTTCATCTCTAACCGTCGCCAACACCGAAGTCCAGTCCAGTCCGAAGACCACCGAAGTAAGTTAGGTTCCGCGCATATTCAATGCGCAAGTCTCTTGAGGTGGCAAGATAGCTGACGAGATAACTGTACTGCAGAGTTAGTTTCGCTCCAGCGTTCCGACCGACCAGGCGTGCCCAGTGTACTTCGATAGTTTTGGAATAGATAGTGAGCTACCTATCTGTAAGAGACGTAAGCCAACCAAAATGAAATAATGCACAGTTGTATTCCACACACATTTATTTCGTTTATTAACATAAAATAATAAAAATAAACTAATATTATTTTAGTACGAGAACATACTGCTCATAAAAAATAACCAGAGTTGTTTAAAAAATAAACAAAACTTTTATGCTATTTACGGTTACGATAAGATATGATTTATGGAACTAAAACACTATAAAAACAGCAAAAAGAATAATGCACTATTATTAATTCATGTTCAATGAGACTCAGACTCAGACTCATTAATAATGTTTTTAATGTTTGCAGTATAATTTGATACAGCCATTCGAATACAATTATCCAAATGTTCATCTGTAAGTCGATTGCGGTATTTGTTTTTAATTAACTTCATATTTGAGAAAGAGGATTCACACAAATATGTTGAAATAAATAACGCCTTTACTCTCAAGGCAACGCGACCTAAAACTGGATATTTTTCTTGGCTTACTAAAGGCCAGATACATTTTGTATTTGAGTTTAACGATCTTAATGTTAAATCATTTTGAAATGCAATTAGTTCCATTTCTGTCGCAGCGATGTCTTCACCAAAGTTCGGCATAACACAAGTTGCGAACTGTTGGACATCAATTTCCATGAAGGGTAAAACAACAAATTGCGCCACTAAAGCAATTCCGTTGAAGTCCTTAAAACGATTTTTGAAGTTATCCTTCAAGTTAGAAATTATTTCTACATGACATTTACTTTCATAAAGTTACAATGGATTTTGAGATATCTTTTCTGAAAGAATAGGAAAATGCTTGGTATTGCAGTTAATTAGGTTTTGTTCCCAAAATTCAAGCTTATTTATAAATGCATTTATATCAGAAATCATTTCCGCTAGTTTTTTGTCTTTACCCTGAAGCTGCAAATTAAGTTCATTTAATTTTTCTGTAATATCCACAAGAAAACCAAAATCTCTAAGCCAGGTTAAATTTTCCAGTTCCTGAATCGGTTCATCGCGTTGTTTAAAAAAATGAACTATAGCAGGTAAGACATCATTAAAACGTTTTAGCACTCGTCCCCTACTCAACCATCGAACTTCAGACTGAAGAAGTAGTTCCCCGTATTGACAGTCAATTTCATCGGCAAAGGCTTTGAATAACCTTCTTTGTAACGCTTGAGCTCTAATTTTGTTTACAATTTTTACTACCAATTTCATAACGTTGTTTAGCTTTAAAAAATTTCCACATAATGCTTGCTGATGGATAATGCAGTGGTAAGAGAGGAATTGGGGAAAACTTTCATCTTTGCGACATAACGCCACGAGACCCTTATCACAACCCACCATAGATGGAGCGCCATCGGTTGTCAAGCCTACCATTTTTGATATTGGAATTTTCTCAGTGGAAATAAGATTAATGAGATGAGAAAACAAGTCTTGTCCAGTAGTATGCCCTTTCAGAGGAATAAACTTCAATAGATCTTCTTTAACCGTAAAATCACAGAAAACCATCCTAACGAACACGGCCATCTGGGAGGTGTCAACTACGTCATTTGATTCGTCCAATTGCAGTGAAAAATAAACACAATTATGCAAGTCATTTTTCAACTGTAAAAAAATATCATTACTCATTACTTCTACTCGTCTCATCACTGTATTAGCAGAAAGTTGCAGAGACCGTAAGTTGGCAAATAATGAATCTGCAGCTTCTAAAAACGCCTGTTTTATCATTTCTACGTCTTCATAAGGTTTCTTCTTCTGTGCAATTATCTGGGACACACGGTATGACGCTTCAGTTGCGGCCTTATTTTTGTCGATTGTTCTTAAAAATACTGATTGTTGTCCAATTAACTGGTTTTTTAATTGTTTTTTCCTTTCTGGCGGCAGAATGTAATGGGAATGACTTCTCAAAATTTGAATGTACAGTTTTATGATGCCTCTCAATATTTCCTTTTTAGCAACGGAGACAGAAGTATTACATAACAAACACACATTTTTGCCTTTAACGTCTGTGAAAAAATATTGTTCTTCCCATTCCGAATGGAAATGTATGTTTTCACTTTCTTACTACTACTTGCCATATTTTTAATTGTGGGCCAACGCTAACCAAACCGCTAAATTTTGTGTCGTTCAGTTTTAAACTGCGCCTGGCCGCCGCACCTTACGTATTTATACCGTTCAAAGCAAGCCAGATCGTTCCCGAACCCAAGCCCGTTGTCGCGTTGATCGATTCTAGTCGATTCTAGCGGGGTGACGTCGCGTCGGCTACATATCGTTTACCGCAGTGTTGCCGCCGGCGCCGCTCGCGTTTATTATGAGAATTTGCGCAATTTAGGGAATGTAAACCTTTTATATTTTAAAAATGTTTTGCGAGGTACGAGCTACCAGAATTTCCTTTGCGAGCTACAGGTATCTCGCGATCGACGGGTTGGCGACCACTGGTTTAGGGAATATATGTAAAGACTTGGCTGCTGTCCGTTTGTACTAATCACACCTTGTCCTTTCAGATATCCGCCGTACTACGCCAAGGAAAGGTGCATTGTTGCCTCTGTCCGGTGCACTGGACCTAAACTGCGCGTTCGGCTTATAGCACAGTCTAGATTAATATACAGTCGGATCACTCGGCGTTTGGTGCGAAAAGATTCCCACTTGCCGACGCGCTTCCCCTTACCCACAAACCAATATCGATCTCCGACTTGACGGCGATTCAGGATGACAGCACGTCTCAGTATGCTATGCAGTGTCCTAAGTAAAGCCATGGTTTGTTAGAGCTGTAGGCAACGCAAAGCAGACAGTAAGTTATGCGTGTCAGACATACACTGAAATCTAGAACACAAGTTTGTTAGATTCTGCTCAGGTGGACTTACGGTAGGCAGAAAATTTTGTGCGTCGTCAGTTCAGTCGAAATCAAATTTGATGATTTCAACTTTCAACGCAGTCGTTCAGTTGAGCTCACAGCATACAGTGCTAAACAGCGTTTATTTTTAACGAATTTTAAAATGACAACCAAGCTTTAAGCTTTGGTTTGTTAGAACTGTGCGTCGCAGACGACATACGCTGTTAGCAGAATCTGTAGCGTTCAATTTTATCGGTTTTGAAAGGAGAGTGTTTTGTTAGATTTAATGCTTCTGATTGTATGCTGGTAAATGCAGTCGAAAATATTTATTATTACTGTTGCAAAATTTATTTTTATCATGACAATGGCTGAACATTTTTTGGTGACAATACTTATTGAGGAAGAAGAACATGAAAAAGATCTTCTTTTGAATTTAATTAGTTGTCGTCTTCAAAATAAAAGTGAAGATCAATGTTTTCTAACAGACGTTTGGAAGGAACGGTATACATGGGAGATGTTCTCATACGAGATCGATTAATTTATCGTCTTCCTCTGGTGAAAACTTGGTTGCCATTTTAAAATTCGTTAAAAATAAACGCTTTTTAGCACTGTATGCTGTGAGCTCAACTGAACGACTACGTTGAAATCAAATCAATTTTGATTTCGACTGAACTGATGACGCACAAAATTTTCTGCCTACCGTTAGTCCACCTGAGCAGAATCTACCCGTTTTAAAACCCACAACTTTCTCATTTAAAATTTTTCGATCGGAACTATATTTATTTAGTTATTTTAGAAAAACCGTTTTTTGCAACTTCGTGAACTTTTTTGGCCATGTTCGCCATTTTGGATCGAGTTTAAAGAACAAGAGACTCTAAAATTTAACTTGATTTAAATTTTAATTTCATTTACGGTCATATTTTTTTCCAGGTAATAATTTCTGTAAGCACTTTTTTATAATGCATGGACTAATATGATAGTAGGTGCAGAATACATACATAATATAATATACAGTGTGTCCCAAAACGATGGAACAAAATCCATATTTTTTTCCCAGCTGAAATTTAAAAAAATCGACGAATATTTTCTATTTCTTTGAGCCATGTTTGTCAGATCTATAACCTTACGGAGACTTTTTTTAATAGGATGCTCTATATTTTATAATATAACTAGATAACCCTTCTAAAGACGAATTCAGCGATATAAGGTTATACCTACATTTTGTCATAGTTGTCAAAATAATGTAAAAAATTTTCTTTTATGTCGTACTGAGGACTATTTCAAACAATCACGTTACTAATCTTTTTCTACTTACTTTAAAGCTTTTTTTCTCAAAAAAAAACCGCATCGATAAATAGAATAAATGCACCAGAGTACCTTAGGTATAACGTGAATCGTTTTAGTTCCAATTCATTCGTTGTCAAATTATTTTGAAAAATGGTTGCCCGTTTAAACATAGAATTGAAATTTTAATTATGATTGGATGCGGAGATAGAATCCGTAGTCAACAGGAGCTATGTGACTTATTTCACCATAAGTATCCAGATCAGAGAATTCGTCGAGCTACAATAACTAAAGTATCCAAAAAGTTTGAAGAAATCGGCGGTATAAAAGATTTACCTGATCAAGAAGGCGAAGAACCGTAAGCGAAAATGACCGTCAAAATGTGATGCTCGCCGTTACTGATCATCCTCACTCATCCATTAGATCTATTTCAGCCAACTTCAACTTGTCGAAGTCCTCAGTCACAGAACTCTGAAGCTTCAAAAGTGGCATCCTTACAAAGTTAATGTCTTACAAGAACTATAGGCAGATGACACAGACAGAAGATTACAGTTTTGCGAGGAAATTAGAAATTTATTTGAAAGACAACCCCAACTTAAAAAATCATATAATTTTCACTGACGAAGTAACTTTTTGCTTAAACGGAATCGTGACCAGGCCCAGAAAATTCGCATTGGATGCAAGAAAAACATATACAACGGCCGGAAAAAGTGAATGTTTCGGCTGGAATAGTAGGAAATTCTTTGAGGGTTTGCCAGGCGACATTTATTTGGTTTTCTTGCGTTTTCAGTTGATTCCAGCCTTGCAATTAATTTTTCCTAACGCTAATGAGCACGACATGCCTGCTGGTGATGTCTGGTTCTAACAAGATGGTGCCCCTCCACAGTTTCGTCTCGATGTAAAAAAGTATCTTAATGAAGTTCCCAAATCGATGGATAGGCAGAAAAGGGCCGCTTGAATGGCCATCACGCTCCCCTGACTTAACCCCACTAGATTTTTTTGTGGGATTATCTAAAAAGCAAAGTGTATGTGAACAGACCAGACACTGTCGAAGGATAGAAAAATTGTATCAGAGAAGTTCGAAACATAACACCAAAAGTTATTTAAAATGTAATTGATAACTTTGAACACCGAATTGAGCATCGTGCAATGGTTAATGGGGACCTCTTTGAACATTTGCTGTAATAAAATAAAAAGTAGTACTAAATTATTGTTTCCATTTAATTCCTCCACTTTTTAAAGACTAACAAAAAAGTAGGTACCTATAACCTTATATCGCTGAATTCGTCTTTAGAAGGGTAATCTAAATATAGAGCGCCCTATTAAAAAAAATGTCGGTAATGTTACAGGTCTGTCAAACATGGCTCAAAAAAGTAGAAAATATTGCAGAAAAGGACAATTTCTATTTACTAATTGACCTGTTTTAGCGATTTTTTAAAATAAACAGGAAAAGTTTTGTTCCATCATTTTGGGACACACTGTATACAACTAACTAATTTATATTATGCATCTATAATTCAATATTGTTTTAATATTTTTATTCTATCTATCTTTGTGACGCTTTGGCATTTATTCATTACATACATATTACATATTCTACAATGCACAATCAACAAAGAAACAAATATCAAGAGGTGGACTATGCTTTAGGGCATTTAACATTGTTCATAAAATATTTTTATTTACATAATAAATGCTTGAAAACAAATTAATAATAACTAAGAGGTAAAAGGCTGAACCGAAAACTCCAAAGTATTAAATTTAGCCTTTTACTTCTTATGCAGGAGAAGGTCGGGAGACGCGACGCGACTCGACGAATCGTTGCTATGACAACCGAGCGGCACGTGCACATATATACTTTGTGGCACGGATAATCTGTGACGGAGACAAAAGGTAAATATTCCACGTATGGTCGTATGCTAGTCAGTCTGGACTCTCCGAGATTGTACTTATCAGTCATAGACGGTCTGACGAAAATATAACAGTTATTCCTTGTCTTTAGCATGTGTGTGAAGTTAGAAACGTTTTTCTTCAGAAACGTTTCTGTTAAGGGGGGGATTTAGTACCTATGTACATTTTTACCGTGTAACAGAGCTTCATATGAGGACACAAATCATCGAAGAAACTAACATAATTGGATATTATTATACAGGGTGGTCCGTAAGTAATGGTCCATAGAGACATACCAAATTTTTTACTTCAAAATATTACGATGGGAGCCAACATGCCTTAATAAAATGTTGATAACAAAAAAGATACAGGGTGTCAAAGTTGGAAATTAAAAATTGAATTTTCGTAATAATTATAATATTTTTGAGTGTATGAACGTGAAAATTTAGGGGTAGATGTTTCTGTATACGAGAAATCATAATTTGTTATCTATTTCGATGTATCTTCTAGAGGGCGCCACATACGCCGTGTTTATGACGTAAATACGAGCATAATTTTTTTATCCACAACGTTAACGCTTCTTTTTTTTAAAAATCTTAAACCTACATTATTTTCGTGAAAAAATGGTATACTTGTCATTAGCTCTAGAAATTGTCCGTTTTCAAGAAAAACGCATTTCAACAATCTGCTGCATGTTTCATTACAGGAAATTTTATCGTAGTGTGCGACAATGCCAAGACAGTTTTGACAATTAGAAAAAATCATTGTGACAGTTAGCAATTATTTCAAATTGTATTTATTAATTTTTGGTAAAAATCAATTAAGTATTTAAAAGAAAATAACGAATTATGCCGAGACATAATAATTTCTCGAATTTGGAAATGAGAGATATGACGGTTGTTTATTGTCAACAAAATTTCAATGGACGTGCTGCGCAACGTGAATATTGCCGAAGATTTCCAAACAGATTGCAACCTGGTAAACGACTGTTTCAAAATCTATTCAGAAACTTAGGCGAAAGTGGTTCATTTCGTCCTAAACGTGATAATTTAGGTCGACCAAAAATGATTACGCCTGACCAGGAAGACGAAATACTAATTCGCATTGCAGATGATCCACAAACTAGTTCAAGACGATTAGCTGCAGCCACGGGAATTAATAAAACATCAATTTTAAAGACATTACATGAAGAAAAATATCATCCATATCATTTTACACCAGTTCAAAATTTATTACCTGTCGATCTTCCTTCAAGATATCAATTTGCAAGTGATATTCGGAACAAGCAGAATACTGACTATACATTTGTCAACAGAATATTGTTTACAGATGAAGCGACATTTACTCGCCGAGGTATTTTCAATTTAAGAAATAAGCATTGTTGGGAAGTTCAAAATCCTCATGTAACTCGAGAACGGCACTTTCAACATGAATTTAAGATTAATGTTTGGTGTGGGATCATTGGAAACCATTTTCTAGGTCCATATGAGTTGCCAGGAAATTTAAATGGTACAAGTTATTTAAATTTTTTAGAAAATAGCTTTGTTGATCTATTGGATGCGTTACCACTGAATTTGAGGCAAAATATGTGGTTCATGCAAGATGGCGCTCCGCCACATTTTACTCATCAAGTAAGAACATATCTAAACCAACACTTTCCTGAACGTTGGATTGGCCGTGGTAGTATATTTCCTTGGCCGCCACGTAGTCCAGACTTCAACCCTTTAGATTTTGGTGTATGGGGCACAATGAAGGAAATTGTTTATAAAAACACTATAAATACTCGCGTCCAACTTTGGCAAGAAATTAGTAATGCCTCAACTTTTTTTGATCCAATGGTATTATTTAATATTAGACGATCTTTCATAAATCGTATGGACAAGTGCATCGAGGTGAATGGTGGACATATTGAAAATTTACTTTGAAACATTTCCTATTTTTCCTTAGGTACATATTCAGTTTTTTACTTGTTAAACGCTTGATAAAATCATAGTTTTGTTTAATTAAATTTCTCCTTTAACTGGTTTTGTAAATAAAATTTATCAACTTGATAATTTGTATTTTAATGTGTACAAAGGGATAATGTTTAATTGTCAAAATTAATGTTTTCATTAGCGCACACTACGATAAAATTTCCTGTAATGAAACATGCAGCAGATTGTTGAAATGCGTTTTTCTTGAAAACGGACAATTTCTAGAGCTAATGACAAGTATACCATTTTTTCACGAAAATAATGTAGGTTTAAGATTTTTAAAAAAAAGAAGCGTTAACGTTGTGGATAAAAAAATTATGCTCGTATTTACGTCATAAACACGGCGTATGTGGCGCCCTCTAGAAGATACATCGAAATAGATAACAAATTATGATTTCTCGTATACAAAAACATCTACCCCTAAATTTTCACGTTCATACACTCAAAAATATTATAATTATTACGAAAATTCAATTTTTAATTTCCAACTTTGACACCCTGTATCTTTTTTGTTATCAACATTTTATTAAGGCATGTTGGCTCCAATCGTAATATTTTGAAGTAAAAAATCTGGTATGTCTCTATGGACCATTACTTACGGACCACCCTGTATATCAATGTATTCGCAATGGTCCCGCTAGTGAGTGAGATAATTTTCAATGCTCATGAGAACAGAAGAATAATTTAAATAAATGCCAAAGTACCTCAATTTTAACCATACTGTTACTCTATCAATTTATTGCATTTACGACGGAACTAGGTCAGGCACAATAACCAAACTACTTCACTCACTAGAACAGACACCTAGGATAATTTGTATTTAATTTTCAGATTAATATTTATTAATAATTCTATAACTCAAGTAAAATGGCAACATTTTACAAGATCGTCCATTTTTATTTTGTCTGAAATCTTCTAGGCATAGTTTAGTTTAGTTTGTATACTCTCTCACAGGTGTCGCTACCCTGGAAAATGAAATTAAACACAGGGGTGGTTTATTATAAAATGCCTGCTAAAATAAAGCATAATGGTCTAATATTATCTTTGATATGCCATTCTCTTTCAAATAATTATTTTTTGTTTAAAATCTAAATATAAATGTTAATCTTTGTAAACAAATAATTTTTCAATAGCATAAATTAATAAAGGCTAATTTTAATATCAGTAAAGAACAACAACAATTTGTGTTTCCACGTATTAGAAACCGTAATAAAAGTAATTTTTTAACAGTACCTAAGTAATAAGAATTTGAATAACTTAAGTAGTACGAAAATAAAACGCATAAAAAAACAATAATATGTACTAATTTTTCTTTATTAAGAATAAAGATTAAATTGTACGTACAGGGTATCCCACATAAAATCGTTGTTTATGTTCTAGCCTTGGTAGTTTCAAAATTACAGCTTAAAAATTAGCCTGGCTCAGGTAGATTTCTTTTTCAATCTACAAATCAGTAGCTACTTACCGATAAGAAGGAAACCACTGGATATTTAATGAAAAAAGTGACGACCAAAAAAGTAATTCATTCTTGAATATGAATATAACTAACACAATTTTAATTTCATATTGTCTTAACAATCAACTTTTGTTTATTTTTAGTCACTTAGTGTAATACAAAAAAAAAAAAACATTGAATTTAAAATGATTATGTTTTAATTTCTTTTCTTGGATTAAAAATATGGTACCAAGAACTCAAGAATATCTCAATTTATTTTTGAAATGCATGTTTGGGAAAAACTGAAATTTTTAAAAATATTATTAATTTATTTTTTCTTGTCAAACACACCAAACAACAAGTTTAAATTTTAACATTTCGTTCTTTATTTGGCCTTCCATCTTCAGGTGTCCTAACATAGATTTGTATCACTTTGTTTTGAATTTTGGCTCAGTAGAATATTTAAAAGACCTTTTTGTAAGGGTTAAACTTACGTTTAAATGCTAAATTAAAAAAATTGTGAGATAACCAAACTTACGTTAAAATACTAACTTTCGAAAATATGAGATAGTTGTTTTTTTTTACCCCATTTCTCTTTTGATATACTTAACTACTAAGAAATGGTGTCAAAGAAAAAATAACTATTTCATATTTTTGAAACTCAGTATTTTAATGTAGTTTGGCTTAAACCCTTATAAAAAAGCCTTCTAAACATTTAACTGATCCAAAATAAAGAGATTTGGAAGTTTGGACACCTGAAGATGGAAGGTCAAATACAGAACGAAATGTTAAAATTGAAACTTGCTGTTTGTTCTATGTGAGAAACATCATGAATTGCTACCAAAACTGCAACTATACTTAAAAAAATTAACCTGATGATAGCCCCGGAAAGGCGAAACGTTGTAAAAGAAATCGGCTAGAGGGCAAAAAGTGTCAATGAAGATGTATTTGCAGATTTTCAATATTGTTTCAAATAAGGCTAGGTACAATGAAGGGCAACTTAAAGTCCCCACTAGTTGGGTCGCTCTCATTCTATCGCGCCCCACCACAAATAATTACGGAATGTTTTGGACTGGGAGTGCGGTATGGAGATATACTACACCGTGGCACCAAAAACTCTGATATATTCGATAGGGTAAATAATTAATCTGATACCAGTTGCATTTGATATTTTTTAAAATATTATTTTATTAATGATATGTAATGTATTGTAACATTTCTTGGTTAGTTAAATAATTATATTGAAGATTTTTTTAAAAATAAAATGTTATAAACCGTTTACTATTTTAACCATTGTTCACTACATCCACATACCTGCATATTTAGTGTTTTCCTGTATTAGAGATATTCATTTATAAATGTTGTCTTAAATCAATACATACAGGGTGGACTAATAGTGATTATATTACTCCTATGTCATATAGATAGAAAATACATATTTTATTAGGGCATCGAGCGGTGCCTTAAAGAGGACATTTTAAAAATATTATGAAGTA
>NW_019417234.1:61868-111721 GCF_000390285.2 Anoplophora glabripennis
ACTCGTCAAAGTAAAAAAATATTTCAGGTTAGGTATATATTTTTTTACTGAAAATAGCAGTTAATTTACATTATCGGATTGTTAATGTGAAAATATAAACATTAGACTGTTGACTATTCCATGTTATACGTGTTTTAAGGTCACTTTTGAAGAAGAAACTACATGTAATTTTAAAAACCGTATTTCTGTTTTTATAATGAAGGAATAGTAATTATAAGATTGTTTAAGCTTATTAACTAAAAATTATTGCCTACTCAATAAAAAAATATTATTGTCCTCGATAATCTATTATTGATTAATAAAATATTTACTATCTTTCCTTATAAGATTGCATGTGCACAAATTGGAGCCGTTCCTGAAAAATCGGGCGAATATGGTTGCAATGTAAATTATTAGACTTGAAGCGTTGGCCGCTAGAGCAGCACCTGCCGGGGTCCCGTTTCGTGACTCACGCTGGGCGATATTTTTTGTACAAAATCCCGTCCTTAAGTGCTGAACGAATCTGACAAACATTCTTATCAGTACTTATCAGTCGGCGTAATCTATCTGATATTGTCTTCTTTGCTCTTAGGCTCTAACCATATCAACTTTTTCTTGATTCATATACATGCTTTTCATAATGTACAAAAATTTGAAATTAAAACAAATTTGCACTATATCGTCACTGAACACTGAAATAATTTTTTAAAGATTATACACTTACACCATATAAAGGCAATTTATTCCCGAAACCGATAAAGTCAATGACTGAACAAATAAGTACCTAACCAAATAAAATAGTACAGTTTTCTGCCACTCCATCAGGTAGGAGGACATTCGGCTTATCCGCCTTCAAAGGCAAACCGCAACAGAACAGCCGGTTTTTAGTGTTCGGCGCATCGTTCACATTAACATAAAAAAAGTATCGTAACTTAAAATAACAGGTCCTTTAATTAGTTTTGTAGTCTAACCACAGACAATATAGCGTATCGCTACAGACTGCTACTTAAATTCTGGAAATTGGCAACCCGAAATGGAAGCAGGGTCTCCTTAGCCGGCTTCCAGCTATAAAATTTAGCGTGGTAACTCTTCTACTTGCTAATAGGCGGCAGTTGCAGCGGTGGCTTTGTTGCCAAATAATAACTGCTAAATAAATTTAATGCTTTCAATTATGTAATTAAAGAGATATGGAACTTATCTTGTGTTTCGAAATCACATTTGCCTTAAATAAATAAGTTAGAATTAAAACTATGAATTTACCTAATTAATTATTTATTTTATATCACCTTGGAATGGAAAAATTCAAAAACTCGAAAGTAATGTTTTTAGATTTGTGCGTCGTCTTCCAATATGGTACGATATCAAAACCTATGTTTAAAAAAATTGCATTATACAGATTGTGTATCCTTAGATGGGTACTGCCTCTTATTGTTGATTTCTTTAGATAGGTAAATAATTATTTATTGACACAAGTGTTGCATATTATGGATGTCATTGGTAGTGCCCATATTTGTGACACAAGGTGTTAAAAAAAATTAACACAATGTAAAATTGCTGGAACCTCAAGGAGTAGTTGAATACGAAATTTATTTAAAAAAAAAACAACAAATCATCAATCAATACAGAGATAAGATAATGCGTTCGCTACTGCTGTTGCAATTTTTAACTAACTAACTTTTTTGGTTTTCGACATACTGACTTCGGACCGTTTCCATTCAATGCAGAACGGACAATCAGAACCAAAGTAGTGGGGAGACTTTTTAATTATTTTTTCAATTCCGTTTCCACCGTTTCCGAATTATAAGACCTTTTTTACTGTATCACCTCACACACCTCTTCTTTCCGAAATGTATTTTCCACATACGGACTTCGGATCTTTTCCATTCAACGCAGAACTGTCATACAGAACCAGGGGCGTGGGGAGATTTTTCAATTATTTTTTCGATTTAACGTACCGTTTCCGAGTTATACGGCCTTTTTACTATAACCCGACATACCTCTTGTTTCCAGAATTTATTTTCGACATACGGACTTCGGACCTTTTGCATTCAACGCAGAAGGAACATACAGAACCCGGGAGGGAAGGGTTGACATTTTTCAATTACTTTTCGATTCAACGCACCGTTTCCAAGTTATAAACACTTTTTTATCCTATGACGTCACACACCGTTGGTCCCGATTTATTTTTTTTGACATGCGGGTTTTGACGTTTTTCACTTGTTCACCATGGGAGATTTATTTGTTCACCATGGGAGATTTTTTGATACTTAATAGTCTAAGCAAATACTGTTTTTTTTTCTTTCATATATTGTGACACCCCGCTCTGCGTCACCCACCGAGTGCTCTACTCAGAACTAGGGCTGCCATCTCTAAAACCTGCCCCCCAAGACCGGAAGCGTAAGTTCCCCGGATTTTGGAGCTTTCACCCCGGACATTTCAATACTTTTTTTAGTCACTTACATGTTGATTAAAATATATTTTACTCCGTACTTGATAGAAGAAAACTTTAATTTTAAGCCTCTTTTGTTGCATGAAATAGTGTGTTTAATCGTTCTTGTGACGACAAGTGAGATTTTGCTTTATTTTTTAACCTTCTTAGGTATTAAATAAAAAATAAACAAACCCAATATTAGTTACTCAGTTAATAAAATTAAATGAAAACTTGTTTAACTTTTTATTTTTCCATACAATTAACAATATTTACTTTAGTTTTAAAAGAACTTAAATCTTAAATCAAATTTAGAAAGTTATAATAACTTATACTAAGGAACAATTTTAACAGAAAGTTATAATAACTTATACTAAGGAACAATTTTAACAGCCTTACATGTTTATTTCTTTATCTTACAAGAAACAAAACACAATTTGTTGATTGTTCATTTATAGATCTATGTAACTAAATTAAATCAATATTTAAATCAAATAAAACTATACTTCTTAATTATTTGGCAACTCTTAAAGTAATAACATTAAAATGTCTTCAAATTTTAAACTTAAATTACTATATTATTAATTTTAACTTTTTGGTAACACTTAATGTACCTAAATAAATAAACACTTAAACAAATACTGTAGTTTTCTATTTAACTAAATTAAATCAGTCTTTAATTTGTATTTATTTATGTCAAATAATGCTTTTAATGTTTTGGTAATTTTTAAAGTATTTTTAATAACATAAAATGTCCTCAAATTTTAAAATAGACTATAATCAGAACTAAAACTTAAAAAACCATAAATTGTAACTTTTTTTAGCAATCCTACATGTTTATTTCTATATATTGCAGACAAACAAAACACAATTTGTTGTTTACATTCATAGAACTGTGTAACTAATTTAAATTAAAAAGAAAACAACATATAGTTTTTAATTATTTGGCAATTCTTAAAGCAATAACATTAAAATGACTTCAAATTTTAAATAGACTAGACAGAATTAAAACTTAAATAGCTTATGTTATTAATTTTAACTTTTTGGTAACACTTAATTAAACGAAATGAAATAAAAATTTATGAATGAATAATTTTGACTTTGACTTTAGAAAGTTGAAATTCGGCGCAGAGGTTCTTTCTATAATGTAAGCAGGGAATAAGAAAGGTTTTTAAGAAATTCCCGCGGGAACGAAGTCCCGGGCATCAGCTAGTCTACTTATATTTATCGGATTTACCAATAGCTTTCAGAACTTTTTTAGTTAATAAAAAATTATAGAATTCGGTGCAATCCTTATAGCCTCTGAAGTTGAATTTAATTTTGAGTAGTCACGAGACTGTTTCAGGATTCAATGCATTTCTTTCTTTTGTCCACTGTTGCGTCATGAGAGAAAATATTCTTTCAACATGCGCATTATGCGCAGGGATGCAAAAAATATATTGTGCTATTTTTAGTAATTCTGAATATAAATGGGCATTTGGTGTTCTAAAGAATTGTAACCATAGTTGATTAGCATTTAAAAGCTTATCTTCTGCGCTGAGATTTTGGTAAAAAGATTTCAAATTCACCCACTCATCTATCAATTTCGTGTCGTCAATTGTTATATTCTTTTCTTTCAAAAATGCAATAGTATCTTCTATAACAGCCCATTGAGTATTTTCATTTATATTCGGCAAAAACATCCAGTCAAATTTATCAAATTGTTGAAGAGGCTGATTCCAATCTTCAATGTACGTTTTTATTTCATTATAGAAACTCAGAGTACAGTTGTTGAACTCTTGTTTTATGTTCTCGTCCTGTTTGTTTAAAATGCTTCTAATACTTAAGGGCACGAAGTTTTCTTTGATTCTATCGTCTAGGCTTTTTGTTATAGATCCAAGAATGTTTCGAGTTTCTAAGACGGAAAATCGCTTTTTTCTAATTTTTCTATTTTGCTATGCAAGATATGCATAATGGAGTGGACTAGAAGCAAATAAACCTCTGACAGCGGATTTTGGAAAAAATCTTTGATCACGACAGGTGGTTTTTGTATATTTTCAAAGTAGTCGTTCAGTGGAGTGAAGAGCTTCAGAAGTCTTTATATTGCAGGAAACAGACTAAGCCATCTAGTTTTGGAATGATATAGAAGCTGTTTGTATTAAATAATTGTAAATTTTCAAGACGATAGTCTCAGTGTCCACTGGCAGTAAGTCACATCCATGATGAATGGCGTTGTTAATAACGTGTGCAGAGCAACCAACACCAACCAGGCTAGGGTTCAGATTTTGTTTTAGCTTATAGAAGACATTGTTGACTCCTTGTCGTTCTATTCCCCCAAAATTTGTATTGCAATTATCTCCTCCAAACGCTACACACTTAGACAAAAGATCATGTTTTCGAAGTTGGTTTATGATCAATTCAGAAATGGTCTCGGACGTTTCATTTACCGTGGTCTCTACTTCGAGGAGTTTCGTTGTGATTCCTTCATTTCTTACATCGAAATATTGAACTACCAAAGGAAATAGTTTCTCACTGCCATGGTTGCTAGCATCAGTAGCCGCGCTTATAAACGGAATGTTTTGTATGTCAACTTTTAGTACGGTAATCGATAAAGGACTCCTGTAGCTATTGCTGTAGCTTTAGTACGATTACATGAATGTTTTTTAGCTATATCTGACCCCGAAAAGATTTCGCGATTGAGAGCGCAAGTACAATCCAGAGAATTGAAAGACATGTGATGGCTGACCGTATGATAAACGAGTGCGCCTTCAGCTGCTCGAATTTGAAGGTCTTCCGGGTTTGATGTGAAAAAAAATGTAGATATTTTTGAAGAACCTGCTTGATTTTTCACATTAGTTTTGTGTTTCTGTGTGTTCAAATGTTCATTTATGTCAGAAACGCCTTTGTTTGCGATCGAAATATTTGTTGAACAAATTGTACAGAAAACCTCCCAGTCATATTTACCTTTTTTTAACATTGGAAATTTATTTTGCAAATCGCTGTTGAACAGGCATTTCCGTTTAGGCATTGTAGTTAGTTTCTAGCAGTCTACCTATCTGAAAAGGATAAAAACTTTAAAGTAGGTAGGTTTTCAAAAATTGTACTATGTAATTTAACTTATTATGTTTTTTGGATGAAGTACTGTCACTTTTTGTGAAACATCGAATATTTCTACTTTAGTGGTTATGTGCTCGGTTTCGTAAAATAATGTAAAACTTACCTGGCAAAAATTACGTCCGCTCCGTTTTGCCGCCAAGCTGCCGCCACTCACACACGTCTACACATCTAACATTTTACTACGCGGCTAAATATATCACTCGCGCTCCCCATTCGCCAGATCACGCCATGCGTCGGTCAAGCGCTCCCCACGCCCCGCTCGCCGCTCGCGTAGTAAAATAGCGTCGGCAGCGCGTGCGGTGAAATACCTAACCCATAGCTTTTACATAGATTATGGGAACGGGATCTGATCAAAAACCCGGACTTTTATTGTAGTCCGGGTTGCACCCGGACTGCAATTTAAACCCCGCCCGGACGCTCCCCGAACGTCTTCCAATCTAGGACAAATCCGGGGAGACCCGGACGGATGGCAGCCCTACTCAGAACCAAGGGGAAATTTGTTTATATTTCCAGCCATTTCCGAGTTACGAGCAAAAACCATTTTTCGCCACAGACCGCTCCTGGAATAGGCCAGCAGTTTTAAATTTCCGAATTGCCGGTAGAGTACACCACCAGCAGAATTTTAGGAAAAAACAAATACAACGGCCCGCATACCTAAGCGTATCCTAGCAACATATAAACAAGACTTTGGTAATGTTGCCAGGCGTACTTACGGATTTCTTTTGTACACTTTTTTATCAATATCTGTTTTTTGCGTTACTGTATTTACTTCAATGTATGATGTAGGTATTGATAAAAATGTTTTTAAAGAATCAATATATCTATGTATGTATCATATGATATTCTGCAGTGGTGTTACAATTAAGTTATTTAATCATAATTTCGTTAATTAGCTACCTACTATTTTCATTTTTTGGTATTGAAATACTGCAGAAAATATATTTCCAAATAAACAAAATTCGTAATAATATTTTAAACAGCTTGTAATATAATTTTTTTAATATTTGATGATGACGATAAATTTATTTAATATACAAGGTGGGTTATTAGTACGTCGCGGAATGTAGGTACATTTTTTTTTTTGTATTTTGACATCCACTTATAGGTTTAATAATTAAAGATAGAAAGAAACTTTAAATACAAATGTACGATTTGTCCTTTATTTCATTTGACATCAAAATTTACTGGCATAAAATATATATGCTTTTTATAACTAACCTTTACAACAACATAAGGAGAATAACTAAAAACGAAATAACATTAATATACCTACAATTTTTACAAATCAACATGCAAGTGATTGTGGTGATACAGTTGAAAATATGTTTCAATTTACTATTAATTGCTTCAAAAACAAATACAAAATTATCAAGCATTTCGTCCTGTATTTTTTTTTCAATACTTGCAAATTTTCAGGTAAAAAAAAATATGTCTAAAGGACTGAAAATGAGATCGGGGCTGTTTTCTGGCCACCTAAGATTTCTAATAATATTTTTTAGTGTTCGTTGACGGGATTCTTCCTCCAAAATAAATTTGCCAATATTCCTGAAGAAC
The DNA here is from genome assembly GCF_000390285.2 of Anoplophora glabripennis. NCBI lineage: Eukaryota > Metazoa > Arthropoda > Insecta > Coleoptera > Cerambycidae > Anoplophora > Anoplophora glabripennis. Next base: position 68,926 of record NW_019417234.1, read on the forward strand.
TTTTGCACATTATTGTTATTTGAATAATACAGTTAATTATATTTTATTTTTCGTCATCAGAATAACCCATTGTAATTTTTTTAATTTTTTAAATTAAAATGGGTTATTCTAATAATGATAAATCCCATGTATTTTTAAAAGAAGGTTCGTTTCTGTCGTTTTTGTCTGATTGTGTGCGAGTTATAGTGTGTGATAAAGATAGAGTGACTCTGTCCTCATAGAGAGCTTATCTCTCTCTCTCTCTCTCTCTCTCTCTCTCTGCTGGCTTCAGGAGTCTCCCCAGCAATTTCAGGACACCTAGGAAGGGAACGTGTGGTAGAGCGCGTGGCCTTGTTAAGCCTTCGCTATCGATCTATGATGTCACACAGTATAAGAAAAAAAATGGTTTTTGCTCGTAACTCGGAAATGGCTGGAAATATAAACAAATGTCCCCTTGGTTTTGAGTAGAGCACTCGGTGGGTGACGCGAAGCAAGAAGAGCGCCAGAAGAAAGGGCCCTAGCCGGCGGGGCCCAGCCAGGACAAAAGGAGGAGGACAAAGCGCCTACACCGGCCGCATTTGCGGTCGGGGTAGACGACGGATGGGGCCCACCTACGAAGGCTGTCCAGGCCTACACGAGATGAGGCAGGGATAAAGAGGGATAATCCCCCTCGATCCCAAATCATTGAGGCCAATTCCTAGCCATGGAATAATGGCGCGCGGTGGGTGACGCAGAGCGGGGTGTCACAATATATGAAAGAAAAAAAAACAGTATTTGCTTAGACTCTTAAGTATTAAAAAATCTCCCATGGTGAACAAATAAATCTACCATGGTGAACGAGTGAAAAACGTCAAAACCCGCATGTCAAAAAAAATAAATCGGGACCAACGGTGTGTGACGTCATAGGATAAAAAAGTGTTTATAACTTGGAAACGGTGCGTTGAATCGAAAAGTAATTGAAAAATGTCAACCCTTCCCTCCCGGGTTCTGTATGTTCCTTCTGCGTTGAATGCAAAAGGTCCGAAGTCCGTATGTCGAAAATAAATTCTGGAAACAAGAGGTATGTCGGGTTATAGTAAAAAGGCCGTATAACTCGGAAAATAAATTCTGGAAACAAGAGGTATGTCGGGTTATAGTAAAAAGGCCGTATAACTCGGAAACGGTACGTTAAATCGAAAAAATAATTGAAAAATCTCCCCACGCCCCTGGTTCTGTATGACAGTTCTGCGTTGAATGGAAAAGATCCGAAGTCCGTATGTGGAAAATACATTTCGGAAAGAAGAGGTGTGTGAGGTGATACAGTAAAAAAGGTCTTATAATTCGGAAACGGTGGAAACGGAATTGAAAAAATAATTAAAAAGTCTCCCCACTACTTTGGTTCTGATTGTCCGTTCTGCTGCAACAGCAGTAGCGAACGCATTATCTTATCTCTGTATTGATTGATGATTTGTTGTTTTTTTTTTAAATAAATTTCGTATTCAACTACTCCTTGAGGTTCCAGCAATTTTACATTGTGTTAATTTTTTTTAACACCTTGTGTCACAAATATGGGCACTACCAATGACATCCATAATATGCAACACTTGTGTCAATAAATAATTATTTACCTATCTAAAGAAATCAACAATAAGAGGCAGTACCCATCTAAGGATACACAATCTGTATAATGCAATTTTTTTAAACATAGGTTTTGATATCGTACCATATTGGAAGACGACGCACAAATCTAAAAACATTACTTTCGAGTTTTTGAATTTTTCCATTCCAAGGTGATATAAAATAAATAATTAATTAGGTAAATTCATAGTTTTAATTCTAACTTATTTATTTAAGGCAAATGTGATTTCGAAACACAAGATAAGTTCCATATCTCTTTAATTACATAATTGAAAGCATTAAATTTATTTAGCAGTTATTATTTGGCAACAAAGCCACCGCTGGAACTGCCGCCTATTAGCAAGTAGAAGAGTTACCACGCTAAATTTTATAGCTGGAAGCCGGCTAAGGAGACCCTGCTTCCATTTCGGGTTGCCAATTTCCAGCATTTAAGTAGCAGTCTGTAGCGATACGCTATATTGTCTGTGGTAGTATTATTATATTTTATTATTGTCTTTGTTTATTGCCTTAAACGGAAATTCAATTTAGGATTGTAGTACGTAAATTAAAATATTTAAATAAATAAATAAAAAACCGAATTTAAAATTTTATTTACAATTTTTCTTCGTGCGAATTTTAAATAACCCTAACTACTTCCAGTTAAGAAGTCTAAAATAACGCGTAGGGATTATCATAATAAAGCGTTGTTCATTATAATAGATGTTCAAAATGACCACCTTCGTTTTCTGCACTAAATTTCATGCACTCAAAAATGCGTTCATTTTTGTGTTATAATATTTATTTCATGTTCGATTGCTTCCTTCAGCTTCAAGTATGAGGAGAGGATGTTTAAATATTTTATTTTTGTTATGACCAAACAGATAAAAATCTAAAGGTGTGAAATCAGAGCTTCGAGCAGGCTACAAATTATTAGTAATCAATCTATGACCACAAATTTCCTGAAGATGTCTTATAGTTTCTGCTGCAGTATATGCTGTTATTGAAAATACCCATGCTGCAGTTCATTGTCATGCATTAATTCCAGGGCTTGTTGTAAAATGTTACGGTATCTTTCTCCATTTACTGCTTCTCGGCAAAAAATTGGGCCTATTATCCGTCTTCTTGAAACTGTTATCCATATCTTGTGAGGATGTAACCATGTTTCAATAAAATTTTGTGGATTTTCTGAAGTCCAAGTTCTATAATTCTGACTATTTACATAACCAGATAAATATACCCATGTCTCATCGGAATAAAAGGGCAGTTCTAATAAATTATCGTTGTTTAAACGTTTATTAAACCATCAACAGTATTGTACTCGTTGGTTGTGATCATGAAGACGTAACTCTTGCACAACAGAAACCTTATAGGGATGTATACAGGGTGTTCCGATACTTGACACAAAAAGTCAAGCACAAATAATATCAGCTTTACATATAATTTTTTTTCATACGGGCCTTCGTTAACAAGTTATGGGCCATCAAAAGTAAAAATTAAAAAGTTATTTTTATTTACGGTTTCTAAACTCTTAGCCTCAGCATGACGCAAATTTGGTGATCGCTAACACATGCGTAGAGTTTTTTTTTATGTTGTAAGTGAAACTTCATTATGCCTAGAATGCCAGGAACGGACTTTGCCCAATGGTTAACAACCCAGATTTTTTGTATAGATGACGATCGCAATCCGCCTGTATCAAAAATAAGTTCCCTGAATAATTTGTTAACAATAATACATACCTCCTTAGTTCAACTAGGGAAAATTAATACTTAAGGAAATATTTGTGATTTTAAAGGCACAGTGCACATCGAACGGCGCCTCCACCATGTTTTGTTTTTAATTTTTAATTAGACATAGTTACTATGTTAGAAGCGTACATATTTTTAAAATAAGAGCCTAGAAAATCTTATTTTCTGCTGATGTAATTTTCACTAACAAACTTGACAAATACACTGCACATAACACAAAATAGAAAAACAAAACAAGAATAAGTTAAAGTAAGTTAAAAAAATAATTTAAGAGAAAGAAAACTTTCAAAATACATTTTCAGTATGGGTACTTTCCACCTCCACACACTTTTTAAGTCTACGAATATTATTTGTTTGTACACGAAAAAGCATTTCTGGGGTATGTCTAATATTATCACAATGGAAACTAATTTTTTGTAGCAATTCATCCATTGTCTCTACTGTGGTTGCGTACACTAAGTTTTTCAAGTATCCCGACGAAGAAGTCCATCGGGTTAAAGTCTGGAAAACGTGGTGGCCATGAAATTGGGCCTCCTCTTCCAATTCATTTATTATTAAACGCAATGGATAAATAATATCGTACATCAATATTGAAATGGGGAGGAGCTGTATCGTGCATAAACCAAACGTTTCTTCGGGTGTCTGATGGAACATTGTCTAATAGTGGCGCAAATTACTTTGCAAAAACTTGCAGTCCCACAAAAAAAAATTGTAGGTCCGAAAGACAAGACCATGGTATTCATATGGTTTTGGGGTCGCTGAATCCGAATCCAGTGTCCGTTTAACACGATTAACTCTGGTTTCAGATCAGTTCAAGGTTAAATATAGAAAATCAATTGCCAACAAAGTAAACCAATATATCTATACGTTGGGGTCGCTGAATCCGAATTCGGGGTCTATTTGATCCGATCAGGTATGCTAAAAACTCTCAAGTTCTAAACTCAATCAAAGTAAGCATTTATAGGTATTAAAATTTCAATCGCAAATATGATTAAAGAAAGAAAATGTAACTCTGAGCCCGTGACTCTCGAGTTAATTGTTTTGACATAACAAAATTCAAGTATTAATAAGCCTAATTAAGTAAGCTTTAAACTCATATGTTCGTTAATTAATTTGCAGTCAGTCCGTGTCGTCTGAGAATCTTGAGAACAGATTTTCAAGAGGAGGTTTTTAGCTTGATGAATCACATGAAATCACTATATCCCACTATTATGGTATCGAGACTACTACTCACGATTGTGGTGTCGAACTGTTTTGCTGTCAAAAGATCTGGGAAGTGGATTTCTTTTATGTTTGCTCGCCTTTGACCTCGTTTATCTCGTTTTAACGACCAGCTAACTAGCTAAAACTAAATCGGCTAACATATTTATATCCGATCTACCGACACTCCATAATATATTGTTGAAATCTCTCTCCCTGCTCCTCACTGTAGAACCAAATTTTCTGGGAAATAATCCAAATGAGAATGTAAAAAATGTAATTTGAGATTCATTAAGCAGCCTATGCTTTTAAAGCTTACTACGAAATCCTATACTATTTTTTTATAGTTTGGACTCTTTTAATTTCCTAGAAAATTTTCGAATAGTTCCTTAAAACATCAAAAACATAATACAGCCTGCTTCCTGGTTTTCATTTATTCTACTATCAAAAATGTGCTCCTTTAACATCTTACAGATCTGAGGTTCATCAGAAATCCCTTCCCGCAATATTGCATCACTTAAATTGGGAAACTGATCTCCGATATACTTAAAGAACGGACCATCTTTGGTTAGAGCTTTTTTCCATTGTTTCGTGAGTTCCAATTTGATGTGCAGAGGTGGAATAAGGCTTTTTGATGAATCAACAACAAGTGGCTCATGTTTTATATTCTAAAACCCAGCATCGAAGGCTTCACGTAGTGGTTTTTTCGATCCCAACTATCCCATTCACATAAAAAGCAAGGAGTTTTTGTGAATACCGATTGTTGGCTCAGTATTATTGTGATGATTCTCACAAATTTATCATTTATGTTGTTCGTATTTGATCCCATGCAATACTATCCTCAAATTACGGCACTCTTGTTTCAATGTGCTATAGGTATGGCTACATACACATTTGTATTATGCACTAGAACAGCTTTCATGCTTCTCTTTGATGAATCAATGAACAGTCCACTCTACTTGTTAGGTTTATAACATCCACGTTTGAAGTGATTCATCCAACAATATCCTGTAGTAACCTAAGGAAAATTATTCATCGTTAGAAAAATATTTCTTATTTCTGTACTGATAGTAAAACGCTTTCACTTTTCCGGCTTGTTTAGTATTTTTTTAGCCATGATATTAGGAACTCTGCTCCATTCTCTGCCATGCCCAAATCTCGAACATTATTTACTTATTTTTTGTGATATTGTTCCTGTCTTTTTCACAACGTGATATGGAATATATTCGTCATCATCAGTTATAGTTTCATTGCCACCCAAATTTCCTCCTTTTTTAATATCTTGTTAAAACCTTTTTCTCTGCTCAAACCCAATCAAATTTTTAAAACCAAAAAATTTGTATAAGCATCTTTCGTATGTTGATTGACCTTTTTCTATTAGAAAGTATTTAATAGACCTGATCGGTTCAAACGGACATCAAATTCAACGACTCCAAAAACGTATAGATATATAAGTTTACTTTGTTTTCAGTTGATTCTCTACATTTGACCTTGAACTGAACTTAAACCAGATTTGATCGAGTCAAACGGACACCGGATTCGGATTCGGCGACTCCAAAAACGTATAGACACGTAGGTTTAGTTTGTTGGCAATTGATTTTCTACATTTAACCTTGAACTAACCTTAAACCAGAGCTAATCGCGTCAAACGGACACCGGATTCGGATTCGGCGACCCAAAAAACGTATAGATACATAGGTTTAGTTTGTTGACAATTGATTTTCTACATTTGACCTTGAACTTACCTTAAACCAGAGCAAATTGCGTCAAACGGACGCAGGATTCGGATTCGGCGACCATAAAAACCTATAGATACATAGGTTTAATTTGTTGACAATTGATTTTCTGCATTTGACCTTGAACTGACACCTTAAATCAGAGCTAATCGTGTCAAACGGACACCGGATCCGGATTCAGCGACCCCAGACATATAATAATAATAATAAATAATAAATAAGTTTATTTTACAACGTTTCTATAATAAAGTGGGTAATAAATTTTATAATGCACAAAATATATAATACAGACAAGCTGAAAACGGTGAAAAATGCACCTGCACATAAATCAGTATAAAACAAGGAAACACACAATAGTAAAATAAACAGCAGATGAGTTCAACACGGTGAAAGAACACCTGTTCGTGAACCCAGATACAATAATAAAATAATATCTACTCTTAAAAAAAAAAAAAAAAAATACTAAAAGTAATATAACCCATAAAGACATATATATATATACAGCGATGAAACTTGCATGATCAGCAAACAAATTATCCAGTAGCTACAGCGATGAAATTTGCATGATCAGCAAACAAATCATCACGCAGCTATATCAGTATATGATTCTTTAAATCAATTAATTCTTTTATTACAATCCTGTCAGTCGTCAACAAATATTTCTTTAGTTGTGATTTGAACGTTCGGTAGGTATGCGACTTGATATTTTCAGGAAGACAATTGAAACATCTCGGGCCCAAGAATACCCAGCTACGTTGCGCCATAGTGGTATTCATTGTTGGCACCCGCAAAAATAATTTTGCAGATTGCCTCGTATGACACACACTACTTGCACGACTGTGACTCAAATGAGCCTCCAGACACACATTGAAAAAGAATATTTGTCTCAGATCTAAAACACCGCTATTTTCAAATAATTTTTTTGTAGAATATCTTTTCCCTTTGTCCAACATTATTTTTAAAAACTTTTTATGTATAACGTCCAAATCGTGTATATGCGCATTTAAGGCTCCACCCCATGCGATTATACCATATTTCAAATGGGATTCTACGAGGCTAAAGTATATTATTTTTAGATGCCATACTTGCAAATATTTTTTTAGTTCCTTAAAAATAAATAAAATACCTCTGAGCTTTTTTATTACCGCTTTTATATGCTCATTCCATCTTAAATGGCAGTCTAGGACGATGCCAAGATACTTTATGCTATTTACTGATTTAATAATTTGTTCGTTCCCTATTTTTAAATTATCAAAATTCGGTAATCTGTTTGCATAAATCGCAAAAGGTACGTATTTAGTCTTTATGATATTAATAGTTAGTAATTTACTGTCAAACCAATTTTTAAATAAAATAAGATCATTCTCTACTTTCTCTTTCAGTGAGAGCCAGGAATCTGCTTTATAAAAAACTGCAGTATCATCTGCATATGAGAAAGTCTGACCACTTGTTGGTATGGAGAAGATAGAATTTATATAGAGAATAAATAATATTGGTCCGAGAACGGTACCTTGGGGCACGCCAAATTCCACTGTACTTACCTCACTGTAAGTACCATTAATACATACTTTTTGTTGTCTCTGAGACAAATAATTTTTCAATAGTTTTAGAGAAACACCTCTGAAACCATAGTTCTCCAGCGTTAAAAACAGATTTTCATGACTAACTGTATCAAAGGCCTTTTGAAGATCAAAAAACACTGTTAAACAATTCTCATTCTTATCCAAAGCGCTATAAATATGGTAGCTCAAATTTTTTATGGCATCATTTGTTGATTTATTTTCTAAGAACCCGTACTGAAACTCCGAAATAATTTTATTTTGCGAGACGAATTTACTGATTCTAGTTTTCAAAACTTTCTCGAAGATTTTGGCAAAAGTGGAAACAATTGAAATTGGCCTATAATTAGATACAATTTCCGGATCTCCACCCTTAAAAATGGGATTAATTATTGCACACTTAAATGCCGAAGGACACTCGCCTTTTTCTATTAAATTGTTTATAAGTACCGACAGAGGGTTTGAAACCAAGTCGGAAATCTGCTTCAACAGAATTGAACTTATTCCATCATAGCCTACTGATTTTTTGTTTTTTAAATTTTTAATGATTTGCTGGATTTCTGGCTCACATGTAGGGGAAATAAATATTGAGCTGCTTATTACACGTTCAGGTATTGACAAGTTTGGGTTTTTCGGAATTTTTTCAGCTAACTGTTTGCCAATATTTGAAAAATAATTTACAAATTCAGTAGCAATTTCCGATTTATCACGTATTATGATTTCATTATCCCCTTTTAAGGTCGCTATATCATTCTGGGTTTTGTTCTTATTACCAGTTATCAAATTTACTGTATTCCAAAGATCTTTAGAGTTATTTTTTGTTTTATTGATAGACGATTTATAGAAGTCCTCTTTACGTTTTTTTATCAATTTATCTACATACCTTTTGAAGTTTATATATTCATCTCGTAAAATAGTATTCTGAGGATTTCTTCTTAATTTTGCAAACAAATTATTTCTTTTATTAATAGAGTTTACTAGACCGTTTGTAATCCATTGTTTAAGTTTCATATTTTTATGTTTAATGTATTTAGTATTAGTACTGTTATGAATGTGATGTTGTATCGCGCTAACAAATTTATCTGTTTCAGAATCGTTATCAACACCTTCTATGAAATCCCATGACTGTGAATTCAATGCATCTCTCAATTTCTTGTAGTCTATATATTTGTAAGTTTTCTGCTTTAAAACTTGGTTAACCAGATTATCGTTAAAAACTACCTGAGCAATAACGAAATAGTGATCTGTTATGTCGGTCTGCACCACTATTGGTAAATATGGATACCATGATCTTATCTTTCGGATCTGCCACTCTTTTTTGTGGGGCTGGGATATCGATGTCCGTTCAAACGTTCCTGAAAAACGTTTGGACCTATTAAATTATTACCCCATAAATGCTTCTTCGTGTACAGACAAATAACATTCGTAGTCTTAGGAAGTAAGTGGAGGTGGAAGGTGCCCATATTGAAAATGTATTGTGATAATTTTCTTTTAAATTATTTTTTTAATTACTTTAATCTATTATTGCTTTTGTTTCTCTTTGTGATATGTGTAACTGTAAAGTGTGTTTGTCAAATTTTGTTAGTAAAAATTACATTAAGATTTTAAAAATATGTACGCATTTAACATAGTAATTATATCCAATTAAAAATTAAAAACAAAAAATGGTGGAGGCGCCAGTCGATGCGCACTTTCCTAAACTGTTTATTTTACCAAGTTGAACCAAGAGGGTATTATCGTTGGCAAATTCTTCAGGTAACTTATGTTTGATACAGGCAGATTGGGATCGTCATATATGGAAAAATTCTGGGCTGTTAACCTTTCGGCATAGTCTATCCCTGACATTCGGGGCATAATGAAGTTTCACTTACAATATCAAAAACCAGCTGTACGCATGTGTTATCGATCACCAAATTTGCATCATGCTGAAGTTAATAGTTTAGAGACTGTAAATAAAAATAACTTTTTAATTTTCACTTTTGAAGATACGTAACTTGTTAACGAAGGCCCGTATCAAAAAAATATGTATGAAGAACTGATATTGTTTTGACCTCATCTATTTGTGCTAGACTTTTTTGTATCAAGTATCGGGTACCTACCCTTTATGCAGCTGCTTCTCAGGTGCCAATTGATACACGTACGGACACATTAGCAACAAATTAACCAGCTGTAAAATTTTATACGTCGACATTAAGAATACATAGAATAAATAGTAATATTAAAATTATTTAATTATTTTTTAACATTAGCTTTAGGTTAAAAAATTTACATAATTCAAACTATATTAAGTTTATCGCAGCATCTGTTTGAGTAGATAACTGAAAAACAAATTTCTTAAGAGTTTCAACCATTCAATATAGAATATCAACAACATTTTCTGTTAAAACAGCAGGTCTGCCTGTCGACTTGCAAATGCAACGTTTTCCTCATATCTTTTAATTTGTCATATACGTTAAGATCAGGAATTGTTCAACATAGGATTACAAAGAGTAAGATTTGCGTTCTATGTACCACTGCGAAAATGTGCCATTAAAATAAATGCGTCTTGTTGGGGTGTAAACGGTATTTTTACACAAATCTACAATAAATAAGAATCTAACAAATGAACGTAACCTTAAAATATTTGTTTAACTTACAGAAAAAGTGAATGTCGAAATTTTGGAATTGCGAATTCTTTTTCAAATCAACAGACAAAGATTAATTTGTTGGAAAGCACATAAATAGTGGTAAACACTGCTAAATTGTACAAACAATAGGTATAAAAAATGCAAAAAATTACATTTCATCGAGGGTCCTAGATGGTAATTTTTCTTTAGTAATGTCTGAAATATCAGCTTAAGAAAATCACGTGGGACTCGGGTATTCATGAATGCTCTGTATTTTGCATAACAATCACTTAAACCAACACAACTTATAGTTACATAAACGGAATATGATATTATGATAAATAATATAAGATGATGTCATCAGGACACCAATATAACTCCTTTGTGGAAGGTGACGTCCATTCGTCCTTCTTTGGGAGGACGCCGGAATAGGTTAGTACGTGGATAGTCGCAGAACTGATGGTAGATTGATTGTTTCTTTTTGTCAATTTTGAATTTCCATGGTGTTAACAGGAATTACTAGCATATAGTTTCCATCCGACATTGCCGCTACTACTTATTGTTAACATTGGCACACTGGGTACAAAAATAACACAGCCCCATAAAGGAAAAAAGTTCGGTACCAGATACATGAGTATATAAATCTTGTGTATTTTTTGATGCTGAATTCAAATCCGCAGTCCAAAATTCCTTCTACCAGGGTATTTTTTTAATAAGACGCTAAAATATCCCTTAAAATAGGGTGAAATAGTCAGGAAGAAGAAAGAAGAAGAAGAAGTCTTTATAATTAAAAGCAATAATATGTAAATATTTTGAGGAAATATTTTAAACTAATATTTTGAGAATTGGAAAGAAATATGTGCAAATTATATCCACACCTAGCCCTACGAGGGGATTAATATGACGTATCCCACATAGGGAAAATTTTTCAGATCATAAAAACGTCTCTTTTATAATTTAAAAAAATATATTTTTATTTCTTACGTTAATTAAAATGTACAATTGAAGCAAAAAAAAACATTTAAATAAATTGTATAACTATATAAATATATTTTTAATTTCCTTCCTACTCATTTTTTAAGGAATTTTGTTAAAATTAACTTAAAACTAATCGACTAAACTAAACTAAAATTAATGTAACAGTCAAGCGTGGTTATCAAATAATGTTAACTTAATCTTTGTATGTGGGATACGACAAATTAAAATACGTGAAAATCGGCGTGTGGGATACGACATATTAGAATATTTATTGGTAAATAAATAATTTGACCTCTAAAACTTTAACATAAGCTGCACAACATTATTACGATTCCATTTTTCACAAAGAAAGTGAAATTATTAAATTTTGTGGGAGACGTCATATTAGAACGACGTCAGGTTGTAAATTTTTACATCTTAATTTTTAATAGTTGTTTATTGAAATTACAGCTTAGAACCACAGATTATGAAACCCATTTAAACATTTAAACATAATCATTTACGAAAGACAAAAAATTTAATATAAATTTTACTTCAGATCTGTGTAATATGATTATTGTAGTTAATATTTTCTAGAGTTCTTCAACTATTTTTATTTAAAAACTAAGAAAACAATAATAAGGAATTCAAAAAGTTTAACATGTATTTGTTTACATTCTGTAAACCATGAAAATAACAGTATTATAAATTTAAGTCTATTTGTTCAACAATAAGTACACTGTCGCTATCGTCGAGCAAAATGAATCACATTAACTTAGGATTGATATAAATTTAACAACTAACTGTCTACATATACATTTCACAAATAACATTCTAAATTACAGTCTTGTTGAAATCATCAACAACTCGTTTTTCCCGTTAAGGTTCTTTTTTTATGGATTTTCACCTCTGTTATGCTTAATCGCAACATTAATACTCGGATGAAACCGAAAACAAGATCTGCAGTTTTATCAAACATAACCTAACAATAATTTAAATTAAATATTGTTAATAATAGTTAAAATGTAATCCGTAATTTGTGTAGTAAGAAGTAACCCTTGTTCAAAAAATAGTTTATTAAGAACCCCACTATCTCTTGAGCACGACTTAATAAAAGTTACACAACTTTAATTTAATAGTTGTGAAAAGAAACACAAAACTCAGACGGAGTTGATGTAGAAAATAACAAGAATGTTAGAAGCCTGTCAACTGTGGATCGATTTTAATGATTTTAATTCACTGCCTGACCATCCATTGATTTTATAAACCACTTTATTTTATAAGCTATCAGATAAGTCAAAATAAGGACTTGCCTACAAATATAGACGTTTGTAGGCTGTCAGGATCCAGGGGGCGTTAACTGTGGATGCCCTTAGATCTAACTAATTTATTAATAGGCCTATTAATAGAGGTTTTGTTTGTGACAAAAATACTAGTACCTAGCAAACGGACTGTGCTATCATATAATAGACAGTCTGTAGATATATGTGTTATAGTTATATGTGTTTCCTACCCCAATTTTCCGTTAATTAATTTTTTATAAACATTTTATGTAAAAACACATTTTCTTAGCTTTTGCTTAAAAACCTAAACTACAATTTACAATTTGTAGAGAATCGAAATACGAATAAACCGAGAGGTCGATCGATCCTATCGGATAATTAGAGACAAAGAAAACCCGGAAAAATCGGAAAATTCTTGCGTTTTTTTAAAAATTCATTATTCCGCCATTTTTTATAGAGCTGACGCGGTGCACAAAAGTAGTGATTTATACAGGGTGGCCAAATAAAAACGAAACAGAGCCATTTTCAGGAACTGCGTCAAGATTGTAGAAAAACGTTCAGACCCGTCGATTTTAGGTTAAAGGGGGACATTCTTTGCTAGTATTTTTGACTCCGCCACTTGCACCCCCAAGCAAGGGTAAGCATTACCCCAAAATATTTAAATGGCATTGGGGGTTGAGTAATATTTATTTTGAAAGCTCTTACAATTCTCTTTACAACAGATTTAAAAAAATTTACATTTTAAAATGTAAATTATGTGTAGATGCTTACTTACTACTTAATTCATTAAATGTTCAAACTGGTGACCGCCCGCTTCCATACAAGAATAAAGATTTTGTTCGAAACGTTCGCGCACATTCCGAAGCATTTCCAGAGTGGGATAGGTATCCCCACAAAAAGAAATCAAGGGGCGATAAATCCGGTGATCGTGGAGGCCACTCAATGCTGCCTCTTCTCCCAATCCAATTCCGTAGAAAACGTTGGTCCAAATACTGACGGACAATTAACGCATAATGCGGAAGAGCACCGTCCTGTTGAAAAATCAAATGATAAATTGTAAATACATTTGATCAGTCAAATTGCCAGGTAGAATTACCATACATTTAATTTTTCCGGTTGCACCTCGTGAAAAACTCTTGGGCTTGAAATCAGACCAATAGCGGTAATTGTGACGATTTACCATCCCGTTAAAGAAAAAACTGCATTCATCAGAAAAACAGATGTTAAAAAGGAACTGTGAATCGTTCCCTGCTCGCTCACTCATTATTTCGCAAAATTCAATCGGCGGTCATAATCATCCTCATGAAGTCCCTGGACTAATTGTAAATGTATTTTATATGGATGGAATTTATTCTTCTTCAAAATGGTTTGTATGCTAGTTCGATTGATCCCAGACACAGATGCCAGCTGCCTAGTACTTAATGTAGGATCAAGATGAACTTGTCCCAAAACTGCAACTTCACTAGTTTCATTAACTATCGGTTTTTCAATTTCTCGTTTTTTATTGGCTACGTTCCCTGGCTCTCAAATTTTTTTTTACTAATTCTAGAACATACTTCCTCCTGACATGTCGATCTTGATGTTGTTCATTAAGTAGCTGTTCTATTCGCACATTTATTGTTCATAAAGTAAAGCAAAATGATATCTATCCTTTCCGCAATGAAATAAACCATAGTGTTTAATTTTCAAAAACACAATTAAATAAACTACCAACCAACGCTTTCAAATAATACTAGAAAATAATTTGGAATCCACTAATTTTACGTTCATTTCTGTTTTTTACAATTGTGTTTTTTTTACGAAAGTGATAACAAACCGTCAAAAACCAATGTAATGTAAGAAATACTAAATTTATACCATTGGCGTACTTAACTCGAATGACTGACATTTTTACCCTTGCTAATTGTTTGTACATAAGTTTCAACTTTAAAATAAAAAGTATTTGGCGGAATTATAAAATTTAAAGTCTGTTGTAAAGAGAATTGTAAGAGCTTTCAAAAGAAATATTATTCAACCCCCAATGCCATTTAAATATTTTGGGGCAAGTGGCGGAGTCAAAAATACCAGCAAAGAATAACCCCCTTTAATCTAAAATCAACGGGTCTGAGCGTTTTTCTACAATCTTGACGCAGTTCATGAAAAAGTGCACTGTTTCGTTTTCATTTGGCCACCCTGTATATACTTTAAATGTGTATAAAGCGAGCGCTGTCGGACCATTAGCTTTAACACAATTGCAATTTGAATTTTTTGGTGTACTCTTGCAAAATTTTTGGAGATGATCCGAATTTAATTTTTCAGCCGGATTTAAAAAATAGAAGTATAATACTACAAAACGTATATTCTAATTTTCTGGTAAAATGATGCGAAATAGATGAAAAATTTCTCCAAACATGCTCAAAAACGGCCCAGCGCGCGTACGCGGTCGAGTAGTGGAGGAAGATAGGGTGATGAAGGGGAGAATATATAGGTATACAATTTAGAATATTTTTAGTTACAGTATAGTTCAATATTATCGTAAGTGGTGATACATAATATATAATACTGACCAATACACGGAATCACAATGATATGAAACCTATACATTTTGTAAGAAACCTTTCAAATTCACGTTTGATGTCAAGATTTCGTGTAAATGTCAAAAAATGCAGGAACAAAACAAGGAATGTCCACAGGTTTCACTCATTGTGATTTCTTGTATTATTATTATTTATTATGTATGGCCACTTATAATAATATTAAACTATACTGTAACTAACAATATTCAAAATTGTATACCTACATATCCACTGCCCCTCATCTCCCTATCTTCCCCCACTACTCGACCGCGTACGCGCGCTCGACCGTTTTTGAGCATGTTTCGAGGAATTTTTCACCTATTTGCATTATTTTATCGGAAAATTAGAATATACGTTTTGTAGTATCTTCTTGTAAAATCCGGCTGAAAAATTAAAATCGGATCACCTCCCATCCAGAAATTTGGCAAATAATGCTCCAAAAAATTCAAATTGTAATTGTGCCAAAACCTAATGATCCGACAGTGCTTGCTTTGTGCACACTTGAAGTATATAAAATTCACTACTTTTGTGCGACCTTTCGTTTTATTCGTATTTCGATTCTCTACAAATTGTCTCGTTATAGCAATTAGATTGCTTCGTTAGTTTAGGTTTTATAAGCAGAAAACTAAAAAAAAAATGCGTTTTTGCATAAAAATGTTTATAAAATATTAATTAATGGACAATTAGTGTTTTTAATCTTGAACATAGATATGTCATTCATAAACATAGATACAACATCCATGACGCAGTGGCGAGTCGGGTACGCATCGGGAATTTACGTGATAATTCACGAAAATTCCACGATACATATATTTTTAGGCTTTATAAAATATTTAGAAAATCAGAAATTGTATAACTACATATATATTTTAAATAAAGTTGAGTTAAAAATAGGGTCGTCTTTTTAATTGGAAATTAGGAGTTAATGTAACGAATACCCTCAGGCGACGCACATGATAGAATAGTCCAACTCACGCTCCTTTCATAACAGGGCTGCAGTTTGAATTCTGACCAATAGGAATTCGATAAACGCAACCATGTCCACGGATGGACTAGATATAACTTAATTATTTTCTCGTTATTTAACCAGTTCACATGCTTTAAGGATTTTAAATAAAGGATACAAATCTTCGCGAGGATAATACGACATATTTGCTACTAGGGTTATTTAGCGCTAAAAAAAATTTACGATCATGTAATAATAATATTTATTGATCTATAGGGACCTATAAATTTGTCAGTAATCAGGAAACACAGCAAACAGTTTTTTACAAAACATATATTAACAAAATAATAAAATAACAAAAATAAACTTAGACTTTTTCTGAAAAATAACAAAAAATAATAAAAAACATAATATTTTAAATATAGAAACAGGCTTTTACTTAAACTTATATTTTTGTTGCTTTTAACCGCATCCAAAAATTTTTCATCTGATTTAATAATATCAAAAAAATCTGCTTTCGGAATTAGCAGAGACAATTAGTTTTGATTTTATTAAATCCAACAAGGCTTTATTTCTTTCATCCCGCCACTTAATATTCATTAAAGAAGCGCAGAAGTGGCAGGAATGCTTAGAGCAAAATATATCAGAATGAATACATTTTCGAGCCCCGTTATATTTTGAAAAATGAATGACCATTTTTGACTAGTTTTGTAACCATGCCAAATTGAAAATGGCAGATCGCTGTTGTCTGTTGTGATCATTCAACGTTGTCAGGTTGTGCGCCAATAAATAAAATCTTAATTTTTTTCGAATTTTTGGAATTTTAGAACATTTTAGTGTAAAGGAGGACAAAATGCGTCCTCCGATGTACCTGCGGAGGACGGAGAACATTTGGATCCAAAGGAGGACTATCCTCCTGGTTGGAGGACGGTTGGCAACCCTATTTGCTATACATAATAATTATATTTTGCATAGTTGATACACAATACATTTTTGAACACGTACGCATCTCTACCCGAATTTGACCTAATTTTCGGGTTAAAGACACGCATTGTCCGCTCTCTAGTAATTGGAGTAGGAAACACATAAGTATATATCTACAGCCTGTCTTTTATATGATGGCACGGTCCGTTTGCTACCAGTATTTTTGTCACAAATAAAACCTCTATTGATTAGTCTTATACTTCCACAATAAGATCCACTTCTTATTTGTGGAAGGGCGAAATGGGCGGTGACTATTAGGCGCCTTAATTATAGCCACCTTTCTCTATCACACGGATTTTTATGACTTACTTTATCGCTCTCACGTAACGGCCGATGAACCATGGGGACTTTCCGACCCTGTATTTTGTTACATACGTATAATAATTTTATTACCCTATTTTAAGAGTTTAAATTAATTTGCCACTTTTCAAGGCATGCTTTCTTCGATCTGACGACGTTGATCGCATTGCCCCCTGGCCAATTACCGGATGGAGTATTTCGATGAATGCTGAAAATTTTTATACCGACAGTTTAGATTCTGCTGTTATTAACAGCCTAGATGACTTGTTAAAATATTTCGTTTTGAATGACCAATTATAGTGATTGTTTTTTTTTTATGAGATTATTCTAATAAAACCTAAGATGGAACGATTTGAGGTCTCTCGGATTCGGCGACTGGTCTAGTAAAGCTCGCGTATGATTTTAAATTAAAGCGAATAGCTTACCTCAGATAGATTACGTGTAATTTGAAAATCTATCTTTATAGTCCAGACGGTATCTGTTTCAAAAAGCCATATTTGGGTGAATCGTATATCCACGGAGATTTTTGGCTTTTTGGCTTTCAAATATCACTAGAAATGAAAATTTTTCTATGCGCATAAAAAAAACGTGGGCTTAACTTTTGGCGGCACAATATGTTAAAAAAATTGGAAAAATGTCATATTTTTCTTCCTATTTAATTATGTATCTTTTTAAGAGTTGATTTTAGGCGAAAATGGAAGAGGAAAAAAATGTTTGTAATTAAATTTTTTACAATACATGACTGGTTACAAATCGAATGAATCATGATTATTATGGTAAAAATCGAAAAAATCACAAAAATGGGGTTAAAAAACAATACTTTTTAGGGAATTTTTTTGGTGTATTTAAATTGGGTGTAGGACCTTTATACTTGGCTCAAGAAAACTTCATGTTATGTAGAATCATCACACCAAATTTCATCAAAATCGGTTCGATAGATTTTGCATAATAATTTTGCAATCCAGATTAAAAAAAAATTGCAAATTTTCAAAATTTTGCACAGCAAAAACCAAGGCCCTTAGATACTTGAAAATTTAATCACATATAGAAGGGCTCTCAGGCTTTCAAACTTTTTTTGAAAAATTCGAATCCGTCAATTAGGAGAGCTCTGGCGCTTGTTTAAACATTGGTCGAATTTTTGTACTTATAAACAATTAGAACTTTGTGAATATTCAATCAAATCAAATTTTTTAAAGCAGGTTTTAAAAGTTCTTGGAAAGACGCTTTTTTAAAAAAAAACAGATCGATTGATCAATTAGTTACGTAGTTATAGCCGTCATTTACACTAAATGTACTGGGACATCCGGGCTAATTTTTCGAAAAATACCTTTGGTATTCCGAGTACTTACCAGGTCTAAGATTACAATACTTTTCTTCATTGGCAACCTACTTTAAAACGTGTTTAAAGTTATTTATGCAAGCGAGAAATTCAATAAAATCGTACGGGTGGTGGTGGTGGGGGAAGCAGAGAGCGCGGCCGCTTCGGCCTGCTCGAAATTGAATCGTCTATAACTACGTAACTAATTGATCAATCGATCTGTTTTTTTTTAAAGAAGCGTCTTTCCAAGAACTTTTAAAACCTGCTTTAAAAAATTTGATTTGATTGAATATTCACAAAGTTCTAATTGTTTATAAGTACAAAAATTCGACCAATGTTTAAACAAGCGCCAGAGCTCTCCTAATTGACGGATTCGAATTTTTCAAAAAAAGTTTGAAAGCTTGAGAGCCCTTCTATATGTGATTAAATTTTCAAGTATCTAAGGGCCTTGGTTTTTGCTGTGCAAAATTTTGAAAATTTGCAATTTTTTTTTCAAAATCTGGATTGCAAAATTATTATGCAAAATCTATCGAACCGATTTTGATGAAATTTGGTGTGATAATTCTACATAACATGAAGTTTTTTTGAGCCAAGTATAAAGGTCTTATACCCAATTTAAATACCCCAAAAAAATTCCCTAAAAAGTATTGTGTTTTAACCCCATTTTTGCGATTTTTTCGATTTTTACCATAATAATCATGATTCATTCGATTTGTAACTAGACATGTTTTGTAAAAAATTTAATTGCAAACATTTTTTTCCTCTTCGATTTTCGCCTAAAATCAACTCTTAAAAAGATACATAATTAAATAGGGAGAAAAATATGAAATTCTTCGAATTTTTTTAACATATTGTGCCGCCAAATGTTAAACCCACGTTTATTTTATGCGCATAGAAAAATTTTCATTTCTGGTGGTATTTGAAAGCCAAAAAGCCAAAAATCTCCGTGGATATACGATTCACCCAAACCAAAACAGATACCGCCTGATCTATTAAAGATAATTAATCTAATATTTAAATATCTAGTTAATTGTATTCAGTTTAGTAAATTTCAATTTGAGTTTTGTTAGCTACTTAAGTTATATAAGTTATAACCTTCAATACGGAACAACCAAGTGCTAATTAATGAAGCTTTTTTCTTTATCTTTCCTCTTAGAGCATATCAGTTAAAAATTTAGTTATTTAGTTATTTATTTAAAGATTTAGTTAATTAATTAAAGATCTAGTTAAAGACTTAAATAGCAGTTAAGAGTGCAACAGTTTTAGATATTAAATATAACTGTTTAAATTAATTTAAGAGATTATATGGATCTAACTATCAGTATAGTCTAGTGGACGTGGCTGTCTACACTTTAGCTTCAACCCATCATATACAGTTTTAAGCCTAACAACGCGTGGCTATATCTTTGTGGTAGCTGTAGGGAGAGGTCCATTGGCGAACAGAATTGTTACCCTTGTGTCAACCTACTCCGTGACAGTGCGCATATATCCTTGTCCATCTCCACGGACAAGTGTAGTGAGAAATAAATATTTAAATTTTATTGTGTTTTATTCTCCAATCCCTTCCTACATTATGAGGAAACTATTATAGACACTGTAAGAGCAATTTTATTTGTAGGTTGGCACCCATTAATTATCATTTTTTTATTATCCCTGTAATGTTTCCTCAGACTGAATATGCTGGAATAGATTAGAACTGATACACTTCCTTTTTGCCTCCCCTACAAGAGCTGCCATTCGCACTTTATAGTTTCACATTAAATAAATACACATAAAATATTTTACATTTAAGTTTAGAAGTTGTGAGGTAGAAGAAATATTTTCAAGATTTACATAAGCATCTACTTCTCAGAGAACAAATTTGAAACATTGTGTAAGTGATATATTGCAATAAGGAGTTATTTAGCCCTGAATCTAAATATAGCTCGAAAATTTTAAGTTCAAAATCATTATAATTGGTCAAAATACTTACTGTCACGCACTTAATTTTATTACATACGTAGATCAGTTAACCAGTTGGGTACTGCAGTTTGTGTGAATGTAAGTTAATGCAAAATAGAGCCAATAAATTATGGGTTACTTGTGACACGGTCTATACAATCATGTTGTTTGCCTGCCTAATAATCTGATACTTACTGTAATTTCCATGGATATTACAGCTTGACCGAAGTAGGAGTGATAAAGACAGTTGGTTCAATTAGAGAATGAGCTCCGGTGCTAGTTTGGTAACGTTGTCACTGCGCATCTGAAACTCGCGGGCAAGATTCAATTGGTCAAGCTGTAAGATAGGTACGTATATGGCTGATTTAAAAATGGTTTATTATTTATACCATTTCTAAACAGACCACAGTCTAACTCAATCTAAACTAATTAGATATTAATGGTATAGTCTCGAGCAAATACGACAACTAGATAATGCAAAAAATAAATAATTCCCTAATTAGTCCCTATCTGCTGAATAAAATATTTCGAATTTAGACTTGTTTAATTAATATTTAAAAGCCGATCGCAGTCTCCATTACAAACGCGGTCCCATTGTCACCGGATTAGCATGTATATTAAACATAATTTAATTAAATCCATTTTGAGGGAAGCCTGGTAGCGTGACAGAAGCTCTTCCCCATATCCTGCATTATTATCCATATTTATCTCGTATCTTCTATGTAGACAATTATTAATATTTACTGTTGTTGGGACTTAGAGTGACACGCACAAAGAAAAGTATGAGTATATATCACAAAGTAGGTTTGAATTTTCCTTTGCAATATATATATTGCAAGCCAGTCAGGATAAATGAGTAATTAATTTGTCACTGTAGCTTGTAAGCAAAGTCGTTTTGAATAATGTTAACAAAGAAACATGTTTCTTTGATAACGTATTTCCTTAAGGATCATATTTGGTGCGGTTTTTCTCTCGTCTTTTAACAATCTTATGGAATTAGTTAGATATGATGTACACGTCATATATAAATTAGGTAGAGATATTTCTTCAAGTAAGGTTTGTAAATTTATTATTTCATCTACTTTTGAACTGCAGCAGTACGTCGTTTCAATTTCACCCAGTATACAGATGTAGATACATTATAAAGAAAATTTTGATCACCAGCGATTCAATACTTATAAAGTAAAGTATTAAGATGCAATGAAAAAAGCAGACAAAAACTACCCATCATTTTGTTACTTCTTTTAATATTTATAGCCAAAAAGGATCTAAGTTCACGAAATAACTTGATCTAATTGTCACCAATTAACAAAATTATCTTGTTCTCTTTTAATTTTATTTTCCTTTCTAATATTTCGAATATTATTTTGATACATTCTCTATACGTGTTGAAAACTTCCGAATATTTTTTTAGTATTTGACAGTAAAGAAGGATTTTTCTATCTTCTAAAGCGACTTTTATATATTTTCTTGTATTCTAAAGCCGTTTCAATAGATTTTAGTATTTTCTGAGGCCGTTTACAAAAATACTTGTTAATCGTAAAAAGAGCTTGAAAATCCAATTCCTCCAATCGACTTTAGAATGAACGCATTTTGAAGAAAAACACTAAAACATATATACAGGGTCGGAAAGTCCCCATGGTTCATCGGCCGTTACGTGAGAGCGATAAAGTAAGTCATAGAAATCCGTGCGATAGAGAAAGATGGCTATAATGAAGGCGTCTAATAGTCACCGCCCATTTCGCCCTTCCACAAATAAGAAGTGGATCTTATTTGTGGAAGGGCGAAATGGGCGGTGACTATTAGACGCCTTTATTATAGCCATCTTTCTCTATCGCACGGATTTCTATGACTTTATCGCTCTCACGTAACGACCGATGAACCATGGGGACCCTGTAGGTACATGTTACAACTTTTTAATTGTCCAGTACAAAGTATATTTCTTATTTTAAGAGATACAGAATTGGTTAAAAAAGCAAAAATGTGCAGATTTTTATACCGATCACAGATTCATTTTTAAATTTAGAAAATTCCGAATAGTTTCTGATTTTATGCTATTTCTTTTTGTATTCCCTTGTTTCCCAAAATTTTACTACACAAAAATGTAGTCTTATATAAAATGATGTGACGAATCGATTTTTGCTGTCAATATTAACGTACCTGTAAAAATGTATATGTACTGAGCGGTAGTTAACTTTCGGTTTTGTTATGGATGCCATAACAAAAATGTTTGCCTCATTGGAAGAATTAGGAAATTCTCTTTATAACGATGTTAATTTATGGGGTTTTCATAAACAAATATCCAATATATTGAATATAATTATAATTTTAATAGAAAAATCAAGTAGCCATGTAAAACATTTGAATTTTTTCTATAAATTAATTTAATATTTCTTATTTTTAAGACTTTTTTTACACACAACCTTTATTTACATAAAGTTGTAATTGTTTTGTTCGTTACTCTTGTTATTGTTATGTAAATAAAGGTTGTTATGTCAAAAAGCTTTAAAAGTAAGAAATATTAAATTCATTAATAGAAAAACTTCAAATGTTATATATGGCTACTTGACTTTTTTTTATTAAAATTATAGTTATATTCTGTTTAGGATGATACCAACTTGTGATGGACTGTAATTATTGCAATGACGACAAAAAAAAATGCAAACTTACCAAAAAGGATGACGGCATCCCTGCAACACTACTATGGTTATATTCTGTTTAGGATGATACCAACTAGTGATGGACTGTAATTATTGCAATGACGACAAAAAAAATGCAAACTTATCAAAAAGAATGAGGGCATCCATGCAACACTACTATGACTGGCAAGGACAAAAGGATATGAGGCATGGAGAACAAGAAAACTGGCCACCGTATGCACAATTTCGTTTAACCAATTTCAAAAACCATATTTTAAAAATTAATAATCCACGAACCTTTTCTGTCTCGATTCGATCGAAATCTATCAATTTTACACGTCTCTCTTTTTTTTGTTTTAGTTATATTAGCCGTCCACTTCGTGGCTATAAAACATTACATACAGAGTTATCTATGATTTATGGTCCAAACTAACAAAACGATTTCTATTTTATTGGTTTGGCTTAAACATTCCCCGCAGACTGAACTGCATTTCAGGAAATGAACAAGAGAGAAAAAAATAATTACACTTAAGTTTAATTATATCTAACTATTAGTTAAATAATATAGCTAAAAAAGATAGATATGTATGAAGACCATTATAATAAAAATAATAAAATAATAAAAAGTAAAAAAAAGACATAAAAAAGTACATTGTGCTGGTAAGGACAGACCTTGGTTACAGGTCTCTTATATGTCCCAAACTTGGTGCGCACATCAACCACTCTAATAGTGTTGTCTCGGCCTTGATAGACTGTCTATAATTCCTAAAGGCCACTGAAGATGAGGTGTATTTGGTTGTTCTAACAAGACTATAGTACCCATTTCAACAGGATTGCTGTCAGTATTTCAGCGTTGTCTAGATTGCAAAGAAGTAAGATACTCCAAATGCCACATTTTCCAAAAATCTTGAACCATACGATCAATTCATCAAAAATTCATTAAATCATTTTAAATCTATTCAATAAGTTAATATTCTGATCAGTTTGATTAGAAGAGGGAATACGAGAAAGAGGAGTTAAGGTCAAGAAATGTGAAGGTGTCAAAGCGACCGGATCTGATTGATCAGAACTAAGTACACAAAATTATAATAATATATATATAATATACGCATTTTGGACCATATCAATGTCTTATCTGTCAAAATATATTATAACTAAATCTGTAAATCCTTACGTAATTGGAAAAAGGTATAAATGCCTGAAAAAGGTTTAACAATTACAAGATTACATTTTCGTAATAAAAAACCTTCTTTTCGTTTTTTAATAGTAACTCGCTTATTGTTAGCGATGGACCCAACAAACCATATATGACTATGCGCGACAGGGAACGTTCTATCCAAATATGTAAAAATATACAGGGTATTCCATTTAACTTAACAAAGTTAACATCCGCGGCCATTTTGTTTGGACTTCATTTGTTTTTCTACTATCATTTTCGAAAAATTCATAAAAACTCGTGCAACTTTTATATTTCACATTTTTTTTATAACACTCAAGACAAAAAAGTTAAAGGGGGGTCGAAATATAGTGAATCACCCTCTACATTATGCCAAAGTACGTCTAAGTTCGGGGGTTTGAAATTTAGTAAAATACATCGAATCCCAATCCGATTTTCAAAAAACGCCAAATTTAGAATTAAGCCAGAAACTTCTAAATACTTCGACATACCTGAAAAACCACTAAATATGTCGAAATATCTTAAAAACTGCAGAATACTGGATTTACTTCCAAATATTTCGAAAACCTACAAATACCTTAAAAGCCAAAGGTTGATCAAGAGGAGCCATTGGCCTCAGGAGCCAAAGACAATGGCCTGGAGTCAGGATCATAATCCTAGATATCAATGTTGAATCACCAAGGGGGTCTACCACCTCGGGTATATAAAGACATTGGCTTTTGCTCCCTGTCACTAACCTTTGTCATTCGAACATTGCTAGTTAACATTCCAATTATTTATGTTTGAAAGATCTTGAAGTGTTTTAAAGTTTTCGAGATATTTTGACAAATTTTGAGAATTTGGAGGTATTTTGATGTAAGTAGAGATTTTTCGAAAGCTTTCGGTATATTGTTTGTTTGTTGAATATATTCATATATCTAAGCGATTTAAACTTTTAGAAAATTTGCACGTATTTAATGGTTTTTGAAGAAATTTTAAAGGAACTTTTTATTGTCCACAGCTGTATTAATGGACAGTATTTTAGCAGGTAAATAAAAGTAAAAAGTTTCAAGTGGATAGTGCAATACAAGTGATTTCTAAATAGAAACGGTTCCTAATTATAAAATAGGTAGTAAGTTTTTCCATAATTTTGGTTCACTTTCGTAAAAGATAATGATTAAATGTAATTTCATTGTTAGTGTTGTTATTTCGTAATATCTTATCTAAGCAAGGGGCTAGGCAGTAAAATTTTGGCAGTGTTACCAGAGTTCGTGATGAATTGAAATTAAAATGGCCTAAAATCCGAGTGGGAAACCCGCTTAAATTATTTCCTTCCAGAAATAACAAAGTTGGCTGGGACTGAAAAACTGCGACAAACAAATCGCTATAGAGCGAGATGACGTTTTCTTTAATTTAAGAAGTTCGACAACATCTGCGTTAAATTTAAAGCCCTTTTCGTCGGGGCTCACGTGAAAGTGAAAGGTAAGGCGAAATGAAGTATTATTGTAAATAAATTCAAAGTTATTGTCCTATGAACCGTGAAAAATTATCGAATGAATTGATTTAAAGGCTTCCAAGCGGACGAAAACTCAGTTTAGTCGATCGTTGAGTTTCCATTTTAATGTTTCCATTCCGAGAAGTTAAAAATACGTCTCACTTTCGCCCACGTGGTAAGATTCTTCTACAAAAATAACTCTAAAATCACTGCAGGGGAAAAATGATGCATAGGTATTTAATTTTAATTAATAAATTGCGCATTTGAATGAATATAGGTAAACAAGGAAGTATCAGCTGACGAAATTAAAAGAATAAAATTAGTACATTTCTAAATATTCTTTGTAATTAAACTACGGCTGATAACACTTAAGAGTTGAGACCTATAATTCGTGATGATACCACGTCATATGCTGACGTTGGGTATTTGGCCAACTCAATGGAGAAGGAAGTGGTTCTAGATATTATAGGGCGCCAGACAACATTCAATAGCCAGATAAATACCCTAATTAGTGGAAGTCAACTACCGAAAACAGTCAAAAGGACGTTGACTACAAATAAAATAAAACAAATATGACCCTAGATATATTCATATATTTACATTTATCATCATATAACAATGGGCGCAATTAGTTGGAATATATTATTTATGAATCACCTGTGAATTATTAATTGATTAAGTCAACAGGATGTAACGCCGTACACAAAACCAGAGATTAGGGGATATAGCAACAAATAATAAATAATAAGCAAGCCGGGGATAAGCAGTAAGCTCGAAATCGCAACGCTTGAGCTCAGGCGCATGCGCAGAGTACAGATAAGCGAGATTAAGGATTAAACCGTAAGCGAGTACCCTAGTTTCCGGAAGCGGCGTGCAATCTGCTGATGATAAATCGTAATAACTAAGGCAATAGCACTATACTATCAGCAGCATTCATAAATAATCGAATACAAGTAACTTAGATTAACGAAATGGCGAGCAAACTAATATGGCATAAGCCAGTCAGCTAAGCACATACTAAATAGTAGTTAGGTTTATGATTTGAGAACTAATTCTACTAAGCAAAAGAAACAAGTATATACATATATACATATAAAAAAACCAGAAAAGAAAATGGTAAAGGGTTCAAAACTTGCGTGTTAATATCCTTGGACAGTGCAAGCAACTATTTCGAAGCAAGGAGCAAAATCAGGTCAGTGGTAGAGTTGTTGGACGCTCCACCTCCATGACGTGGGCACGTTCAAATTGAAGTTGGCAACGGGAATTTATCTGGCCAAGAACAGGTTCGCCAACAGTGCACCTAGCTTCGGTAAAAGGAAATTCGGCATCCAAAAAGGAAAGCACAGCTTCCAGGAAATCTCAGCACCGAACAAGTATGGTTCCAAAAAAAAAACCCTTAACTAAGGAGTTCTTTATAAAACTAGCCGCTTGTAGGCTATATGAGTATGAGGACAGACGAATACGGACCTTAGGTACCTCAATTCGTTTTCCTGGGTATACGATTTTCACACGGCGTGGTGTCAGTGATCCTTCATAAGAAGTCAGAATAAGGGGTTTACACCAAAAATAATATAATCCACAGCACTATCTACCCCTATATTCTTGATAAATGGCCACAAAAATTGCTCCTAGTTAAAGATTTCAGAAATCATATATTTTTTTACTGGCCACCAATTCACACACACCCTTCAAAAAATCTAACCTTCTTCTCTCTTTCCACCCAGAAAGCGCGCGGAAAAAATCCCTTGGAAACTAATGATAGTGTGATTGGACAATAGCTCTGCCAATCACAGTCAAGCATGTCGGAAATAATTGAAAATATTGGTTTTTCCTGATACAACAATGCAACGGAAGGCTATAATACTATATTCTAAGTGTAAATTAAGTAACTAAAATGAGACGATGTCATAAGAGGGAGTTTTCAACTTAAAAATGCTATGCACAATCGGGCAACACTGTACCACGCAGACTCAAATTGACTTAATTTAAGTCGATCAATAATCACGAAAGAAGAAGAAGACAACATGGCGAGATGTCAAATTTGAAATAAAATAAACAAACAAGAAACAATGCCCAGTGGACTACATGAATTTTAAATTTAAGAAGCCTGTAAGAGATTCACTTTAAGGTAAGCTACGTTAGTTAATTGTTAGATACGTAAATAATCTCTAAACCATATCGCGAAATGAATTAGGTTATACAAAACTTATATTTATAAACTATTATTTAAATCTTTATTTCAGGGTCCCAGCATTTTTGCGTTTCGAGATGCCACTTGCCGCCTACAAAAACTCCAAGGAACGATAAACACTCCTGTCTACCGTTATAAAAAGGTACGTTTTTCAAAATGTTATTTATTTTATTAATAAAATTACTTTTTAGCTAGGAATGCAAAGGGAATTTCCTCAAGGAAAACCCAATTGGTGGACTGTACGAATATCTCTTTCCTTTTAACATAAAAGATAAAATCTTATCTATACAGTGTGATGTTAATTTTAGAATGAAAATACAAATTTTAAATGGATAGAGATGTTTAAAGAAATAGCAAATAAAACCTTATAAATAGTGGGTGTTTCAGTTTTCAGAATACGATACATGCCCTCGTTTAAGGTAAAAATTAAACGTTACAGAGTCAGCAATCATTACAGGCTGTCACATAACGAATGTTACATACTTCAAGGGTATAATCTAGAATCCAAATGGTGCCATATGTTCTCTTAGCAGCACTTCCACTAAAATGTTCATGTACATAGGTATACCACTATCATGTCTCTCATTTCGTAATTCGTAAATTCATTGTGACGAGGCATTTTCAGAAATAAACTTTTGCAAAATATAAACTTGACAGTGACTTCATAATCGAGCATAATTTCGACTTATAATAGGTACACATTTTTTTTGTAGAATAAAATTCTCTACCTACTTCTGATAGTTGTGTGTAAAAATTTAAACGTATGAAAAAATTAGAGAAGAATATTCACAAAGGGTTTTAGTAAAATGAACGCCCTGTAGGATTTAACCTAATAGGAACATAATTACTGCATACTTCATGAAGAGAAACTAAGCAACAGCAAATTTTGCTCGAATCAGTTAACTGGATTCTGAGTTAAGGAGAAAATAATAAATAAAACAAAACTTTAATACCCTGTAACTTTTTTTGCGACATTTTTCATTTAAACAATTTAGGTTAAATTGACACCATTTGGGTTCTAGATTATACCCTTGAAGTATGTAACATTCGTTAGGTGACGCCCTATATAAAGAAAAATCCTCTGAAACAAGTTATAAGCTCTTTTGAATTATTGAAAAAATGTATAGGATGGTCACTTTTGAGATATATTTGGTTAAATTACAAAAAGGCTGTTTTATTCTACTTAAGATTAAGACAAAAAATTGAAGTTAAATCGCACCATTTCATTTTGAAAAAATATCTGAAAATTTAACTTTTTATCTTTTTTATTTAGTATGAGTACATAAATAAATATACTCTATCTTATGGAACATTAAAGAAAGGGTCAATAAGCGTCTCAAGTTCATAATTTAATTTTACCGTGGTTGTCATATAAAGCAAATAAATATGTTGGTATTTACAAATAAAATAGATATACATTAAGCTATATTTAACAATGAAAACGATACTGAAAATTAATAAATGCGAAGTTCTGCAAATTGCTGTTAAATGCGACGAAAATGTGCGATTTTTTGCAATGTGACCAACTTAGGATATATTTTGTTGTGCAAATTCTCATATACATAAGATATTTAACTTTACCTAAGTATTTGTAAAAGGAACTATTTTGTCTTTTTCGTTTCTCATGTTGACGGTTAGTATTATTCGAGTGTCAGGGACGAACTGACACGTTATTATTAAAGCTCGGGGTTTTCGTCGGCTAGTCGTGGGCGTGTTCGTTAAATAAATAAATAAACTGGTAGGTATAAATAAAAATAAATAAATTTGCTTACTTTATCAGCGAAAGGTCGTTTTACCGCTTGGCGCGTTCCACATTATTAGAATATTAAAATACGTATACACGAAGCAAACGCGAAGCCAATAACTGCCGTTATTACCTGTTTCGTAGGGTGCACTGTAGCGAAAGGCCGACGAGACGGCTATGATCATCGGACCGAGTCCCGAGCTTTAATTATTATTCAACAATCATTACTGGGCTTTGATAATGAATAACAAGAAACGATATTAAAAAATAATCCACTATAGTTAATGTCGTCATTATTGTTTTTAAAAGTTTGAATTAAAGTATCATGTTAAATAGGTTTGATCGTGATTGCAGTGATGTATGTGTTTCAAAATAGCTTGCCAGACGTTTTAGAGACAGCAACATCAACTCAGTGATATATAATTTTCTTTCATTTTCTGATAGTATTTAACCACCTAAATACCTACATCTTAAAAAAATTAGGTCAATAGTATTAATAATAAGTGATATATTTAATTTTGAATTTGTAAGACCCTTAAAAAGGTCAACATTGCGGGAGAACAGGTAGTGACGTCACGATACCGGCCACTCGGCGATCAAGTCGCGAGCAGTCGAAGAGACGTGTAGATATTTGCTATACTTTTACCTATATTATATAGGTACCTATATTTTTAAGTGTATAAATAGAGAGTGTATAAGAAATACACATCAAGTCTTATTGAAATGCATTTTGCACACAACATATTTATTATAAACAGAATGACTTGGAATACCTAAATACATTTTCGGATTTTTCTCAATGACGTAAATGGTTCGCTTTTCTACATTTTTTTTGCGTTCTATTTTTGTACAAATGTACACAATATACTTCGGTACTTGTGGATGTATGCGACGACGTGTATGTGCCAGTAGTACTTTGACTAGTATTTGAAGCAACTCAGAACCACCCTCGTGTTTCTTTGGTTGGCCGTCTAGGGGTTGTAAAATATTATTATTATTTAAATAAATTGCTTATAGGTCGCTCTCGCCACGTATTCCGAAATTTTTGTGAACGGGTACGTTTAGATGGGGTAGACATTTTTTTTTTCGGCATAAGTAGAATAGCTGTGCCGATTCTGCTCCACAATTCAAGATGGCGACTGGAGCAGGATCGGCATAGCTTTCAGCCGGCTACGTCACATCGGCTGACGTCTGCGCGGTAGAGGTTGATGCAGATCTATCATTAGTAGTAGGGCTGATAATTTATTAAAAATTAAATACAGAATGTTTTATCATTTATTTGTTCTTGTTTATTACAATTCTTATACAGTATAACATGTTACAATACATTATTTTTATCAATCCAGGAATTATGTTTGTCATCGTAACCTAACCATTTGACAAAAACTTTATTTCCCTTTTTTCGTAACATCTTTTCAACTAAGTGGGCGTCAAGATGTTTTACTTTTTGTAATTCCAGTTCATAGAAGCCTCCTGTTATTTCTTTACCACTCACTCTCATCCTGCAATAAATATGTTGTGGGATTCGTTAATCTTATTTTCCTAATGATAAATATTTCGCTAGACCAATTTGGTGTGTAACCTTTCTTAAAAGCTTCTCTATATT
Organism: Anoplophora glabripennis; assembly: GCF_000390285.2. Taxonomy (NCBI): domain Eukaryota; kingdom Metazoa; phylum Arthropoda; class Insecta; order Coleoptera; family Cerambycidae; genus Anoplophora; species Anoplophora glabripennis. Next base: position 100,462 of record NW_019417234.1, read on the forward strand.
TGCTAATTCTCACATGATCGCCTACTTTAAATTTTGTTATTTTATCTAAAATATGAATCCACTTATATTCTCCTGCTAAACTAAAAGAATGCCAAAGCATATTCTTTATAGTTCTAATGGAACGTTCCACAATCGAAGCCTTCTTCGTACTATAAACACTGTAGTGGTTAATATTATATTTTTTCATCAGTTTCCTGAAATTCTCATAATAGAATTCCTTTCCCATGTCAGTTTGCAGATTTTTCTGATTTTTTTTAAAACGTAAAATCATATTCATTGCACTTGTAACATCTTGCGCTGATTTGCTTACTAGAGGTTTTGTCCATACGAATTTAGAAAAACAATTAATAACGATTAGAACATACTTATATCCATTATTTTCCTTTGTATATGGTATCAAATCAATTAAATCAGCATGTATTAAATCATTCAGACCTTTTATTACGGTTCTACGTCTTCTGAAATTGATTCTGGCTGGCTTGTGTAATTCATTAACAATGTCTTTTTTTACACTTGTTGCATATTTGTTAAAATTGTTGAGATATTTCATATTGGATTCAAATTAAGATTATAGTATGTAAAACTCATTTCTATATATTTATCCTCACAGGAACTCGCAAAAAGAATTCCAGAAATAAATTATTGTTTGTAGTTTGTGGATCTTTTTCTCGAAATGAGAAACTATCACCACGATGTAGCTGGATGTTGACTAGTTCTGACAAAGTAAATTCCTTCTCATTTATAATTGTTATAATGTCATTAGGGTAACCAGTTACATTTTCAACCATAGCTGACTCGTGGAAGAAAACGTGACATGTTTTTATATTAGATATTAAATACTTCTCACTGTTTTCTTGAAAGGCCGTGGACTCAAATGTTAAAATAACATTATAATATAACTCCTTCATTATGTTTCCTGCAATGTTTTCTAATATTGCGTCAAAATCTTCATGATCCGCAGATTAGTGCTTAGGGTGACTTATATGTCTACCAAATTTATCGATTGTCATTTGTTAAGTTAGATTATTTACTCAATAATTTTAGATTCACGCAACTCATCGATAATAGACACGATCTCGTTGACGTGACCTGTATGGCCAGCAGTTTGAGAGGAAACTAAAAGCCTTAATCTATCAACAAGTTCATTAGGATTGTCCCAGTATATGTAGTCGATTGAATTATTCGAGGCTTCCATTAACATACCAAAACCTAACTTCTTTCGAGTTAAGGGTGCTATACTACGAGGTCTTCGCGGTGTTAGTGGTTGTATATTCAAAGCGGAGATATTTTTTTTATATTTGTAGGAACCATTACCCTGAATTTGTTCATTTTCAGAATAGTTTCTTTTATTAGCATTCGTTCTTTTAACAATGTCTAAGTAGTTTTTTCTATCACCTTCTGTGAAACCAATTGGATGTTTCTTAAAAATTAACTCGTAGAGTCCAGGAGTCCCGTTATAAGTTAACCCGCCTATAATTAAATTATTACCATCGAATTGTAGAGCTGCATTACCAATTTTTAATTCATTATGATCGGGATCATATCTAACACCATATCTAAAGTCAAACTCATTATGAACATCACCAATCATTTTATGAACATATTCTCTGGGTAAAGGATCAAGTTGATTCAAATAATACATCATGGCGGGTGAATTACTAAAGTCTTGAATGTATTCTTTTGCATCTCTTACATTTTCAGTCTCTAGTTCCTCATTGTCTTCCGCATTATCTCCATCAGCAATATAATTATCATCTGAAGTTCCTTCGGCGACAACTGATGTATCTAGGAAACTTGGTGCATCAAACGTCATCGATCTATTATGTTTTGTTATCCTTTTCCTTGGTGAGCTAAACGAAAAGCTTGATTTCACTTCCTTTTTTATAGGTTCCTCACTTTTTATATTTGATTCTCCATCAAGTTTCTCGGCAATTGTTTGTAAACGTTTTGTGATAGGGAGAAACGATTGTTCTTGAACTATATGTCCTTCTTTCAGATCATTCAGCTTTTGCTTTACTATGTTTCTCCTCTGTATTAACAATTTTTTTACTTCGACTTCTTTTCTGTTCATATTGAAAACAGTAATTCTTCCTAACTGCAGTACTTAATATAGATTCGTCATAGACATTAAAAACCAGGTAGCGGGCTGTAGAAAACAGGTTGCAGGCTGTAAAAACAGGTCTGTAAAAAACAGGTCTCTAAAAAACAGGTCTGTAAAAAACAGGTCTGTAGCAGTAAAAAACAGGTCTGCAGCAGTAAAAAACTGGTTGCAGGCTGTAAAAAACAGGTCTGTAGCAGTAAAAACAGGTATATATCAGTAAAAAACAGCGTAGTGTTACAAACAGTTCAGTATGAATACTAATAATGATTAATAAAGCAGAGCTCATTTCTCTTTATATATGTATGTAATGATCAAATTCTTTTCTATATCTACCATTACTGATATCATTATCTTTGCTAATCACCATAAAACCATATTTTACTTTCCAGCATAGTGAGCAAATTTCCTTAAGTTTATTAAAACTCATATCGGTATTAATGTGATCTTCATATATATGCTTCAAATTTAAATCATCTTGCTTGAAGACTATCAACATATTTGCATTATCACGTATTAGATGTTTTGGAATACGTGTATACGTTTGACAAAGGTAAAAACAATCTACTTCTTTATGACGTCCCATACTGAAGTAATTTCTCATAACATTTTGTTTATCACAGGCTACATCATCAAAAATAAATATTGAGTTTCGTTTTACATCTTCAGGCGGTGGAATGTTATCGCAATTAATGAAGGAGTAATATCCTATTCCTTTTATTGGTTTTAGAAGCTCTTCTAAATACTGATATTTTGATTTATAGAGACTTGGAGAAATTATAAATATTTTCAAATTTCAATCCATTAGGATGCTCGATTAAACTAATCATAACATTCGTTTTACCAGAGTTTGATGGGCCAACAACCAAACAACGAATTGTGGATGGTAACAATTCTCCATGCCTCTTCAGAAGTTTTTTTTCTTCGATATCATTGTTGTTAATGGGTAAAACCGTTGACTGTTTTACAATGCGCATGACGAAAGCAATACTATAAATAAAGCCTAGTCTCTGATTCTCTACTTATATATTAACTGTGATGTTGACATTATCATCATTCTTGAGTAGTTTGTAAAGCCAAATGCTTCGAACAGCAAAAAAATCAGGCAGTGGTATGTTAAACTCTGTTATAAATAATTTACCAGTAGAGCTCCATATTCCAGGATATAAATTTTGTGGTCTTGGTACAAAACTTGCGAAGAGATTAGCAGGAGGTGATGTGGGTTATTAATGGTTTAGACGAAGCTTGTAAAGAACACGACGTGGCTTATAGCAGAGAGAAAAACTTGGAGCAACGACATAAGGCAGATCAAATTTTGGGTGAGAAGGCTGTGGAGAGATTTGAATCATCAAACGCATCTATAGGAGAAAAGGCAACAGCTTTGGCTGTGGCAACAGCAATGAAAGCTAAAGTTAAATTAGGAATGGGATGCGTTAACGAAAAAACTAAGAAAAGAAAAAGTAAAACTGGTAAACGTAAAGTGAAATCTAAAAAAGTTGGGGGATCATTAGCATTTAAAGATGTAGCAAAGCAAGCACGAGTAGCGTTAAAGGGTAAAAATGTGAAGAATATGAAAGATGCTATTAAAGTTGCATTAAATGCTGTTAATAAAATTAAGAAGAAGAAGAAACATATTAAAGCTGCCCGAGTAATCCCAATACCTAAGACAGGAGGATTTCTACCACTAATCCCATTATTTGCAGGCTTAAGTGCGCTTGGTGCTTTAGGTGGTGGAGCAGCAGGAATTGCAAAGGCTGTTAATGATGCCAAAGATGCAAAGCAAAAGCTTGAAGAAAGTAAACGACATAATGTTGCAATGGAAGAAATAGCTATGGGTAAAGGATTGTACATGAGACCTTACAAGCAAGGATTTGGTCTTTTTTTAGGACACAACCAACGTTCCAAACGTTACCGATAAAATTACCGAAACGAGCTCTTACTAATTTAGATTTAATAAGATTGGCTAAGAAATTAAAAATTCAACATTTTCGAGGTGTATTTATGAGAGATAGTTTACCACATCGTGTGCATTATAAAGAATGTGGTATTATTAATCTAGACAATGAAAGAGGCTCTGGAACACACTGGACTGCATATAAGAAAAATGGAGAGAAAGCAGTATATTTTGATAGCTACGGTAACCTACGACCTCCACGAGAAGTGATACTTTACCTAAATACAAAAGGATCGTGTAAAATATTGTATAATCATGAACAGTTACAATCATTTAATACATTCAACTGCGGTCATCTGTGTCTCAAATTTTTGTATAATTAAAAGTGCAGTGAATGTTTTTGAATAGTATACTTCATAACACCGAAGATGTCGAATACTTTTTTAATGTCTGGAAGAAGTTCAACACTTACTTCTAGGTATAATCCTCCAATTATTTTGGATGATAGTAAAAACTACGTCTTAGGGTTAATAAGCTTCAAATCCTTCAATTCAATTCCAAATATCGAGAAAAATAAGAACAACAAATTTTATTTTGGTTCCAAGGGTAAATATATTGAGATTCCAGAAGGTAACTACGATATTGAAGCAATAAATAAATATCTACAACAAAAATTAGGTGACTCCAGATAGCTCGATAATGAGAAAAGTACAACACTGAGGATTCCTAAAGGGTTTCAAAAGCTCATTTCTATTAAAGCCAACAATAACACTCTGCAGTGTAGAATCAAATGTAGTGAAGACATCGATTTTACTAAACAACATTCAATAGGACATTTGCTTGGTTTTAAACCACGAAAATTGGCTGCATTTGGTAATCATTAGTCAGATTTTCCAGTCGATATTTTCAGTGTAAATACCATCTGCATAGAATGCAATATTGTGGGTGGATCCTATATTAATGACAGGCAAGCTCACGTTATACATGAATTATTTCCTACAGTACCAGCAGGTTTCAAAATTATTGAGGCTCCAAGTAATGTTGTCTATTTACCCATCAACGCTCGAATGATCGATCAGATTGTTGTTAATATAGTGGGAATTAGTTTTAATTACGCAGGTGGAAATACAATTCAATTAAACAAGGATAATCCTACCTTATTTATTAACCCAACTACTACAACAAAACGAAAACAACTAATATCTGAAGGATATTATCCAACAAAACGACATACAAGACAAACAAACAAAGGGACTTAAAATACCTGGCATTGTTTTGTATAACTTTTTGTTTTTGTTTTTATATTATCTGTGTTGCTGACATTTTTAAAATTGGCGTGAAATATTGTATAGTACTGATTTCTATTTGTATAAATGTGTTATATTGATTAAATGTTAGGTATATGACTAGGTGAACTTTATCTGTTATTTTTTTATTTTTGAGTAAGCAAATCATTATGGAACCGTACATTAGAGACTTCGATGACAGTGGTATTGAAACTTTTGTTTTATCAAATGCAATAGAATGTGGAGAAGTTTATGCAATTAATCAAAACTTGATCAATTTTAAAATTATTCAGAATAATATACGAAGTATCTCAAAAAACTTAGATCAGTTTAAAATTTTTCTCTGCCAATTTAAGCATGATTTTGATTGCATTGTTTTAACTGAGACCTTTGATCTTAGTGAGAAAGAACTAACTATGTTTAACATAAATGGATATCATCTTATATATAACGAGGGTAAAGTAAATAAAAATGACGGAGTTATAGTCTACATAAAAAAGGATTTCAACTATGATTATGAGATTATTAAAATGAATAACATTAATATTATTAAACTAAATATATCAAATGCTTATGATAAAGTCATTATAATTTTAGCCATTTAGAGATCGCCTGTAACGTCCCCTCTAGATTTTATTAATGCTTTGGACCAGCACCTCCAATGTAGTGAAAACCTATCTGGTTGCACTATATTGATGGGTGGCATAAACATCAACATATATGAACCAATTATAGATGATTTTTCATTGGAATATTTAAATGTTTTATATAGCCATGATTTTAGGTCCTATATTAATGATGTAATGAGGAAAATTGTAGCCGTAGCTGTATAGATCATATTTTTATTAAATCATTAAAAAGTGACATGGCAATACCCTGCATAATTCAAAGCAAAATAACAGACCATTATCCTGTCACCATTCAATTGATATTAAATAAAGAAGTAGTAAATCGTAATAAAAGCGGAAGACAAATCAAATATGTAAACTATAAGAAACTTCTAAACTATGTTGGAATGAGGTAAATAACTATGATTTAGACGAAGCAGTTGATTTTTTCAGTAACTTAATTCAATATAAAATAAAACAGTGTACAAATGTTGTTAATATCAAACACAAGAATGTAAAAAGGAAAAATTGGATAACTAACAAAATAGTTCACAAAATTAATAAAAGAGATGACATGTATAAAAAATTAAAAATGAATCCTTACAATGAAGAGTTAAAAAATTAATATAAAAAATTTCGCAATGATCTCAATAACTTGCGGAAAAAGTAAAATATTACAAAAACGCCATTGAAAAAATAAAATGTGTTCGAAAAACTTATGGGAAGTTACAAATGAATTTTGCGGTATTGATAAAAATAGGTCTAATATTTCAATTATAAAGAATGAAAAAGGAGAGAAAGTTACTGATGATTATAAAAATGCTAACATTTTCAATGCCTTCTTTGCCACCATTGGAAAAACTCTTGCCAATCAGATCACCAGGAAGTCCCCTAGTTTACCTGAAAATAAACAAAATAACTCAATATTTTTAAAACCTACCAGTCCACGGGCCCAGACCCTTTTTTTTCATTGATTAATAACAAGCTGAATTTTGGAGAACAGCTTTGTTTTGACGAGACGCCCAACTTTTCCCCTCTACAAAAATTCTCGAAAACGGTAGCTAATAAAGCGCGGGGGTGTCAAACATGTCGATTTGGTGAATGATCAATATTTATTACTAACAAGTAGTTTTTTACTTAAATCGCATGATAATTGTATGAAAAACTCGAAAAAACTTTTGTACTACACGTTCGATGGTTTTTCTGAAGCCTCTCCCACTCTTAACATGTCAAAATAATAAATCTTAGTAGTTTAGAAGTTATTAATAACCACCTAATTTTTTCACAGATGCCTGGTAATTATTATTATAATTCAGTGACATTTTTGTCATACACGTAAAATAGAAGGTTTTTCTAGTCCTACACTGGAAAAATGTCATTTTCACGGGTACAATTTTCTCATTAATAACTGTAGGACAAAGAAACCAAACGATATTTTAGGGAATTTTTAATAAAAAAAAAATATGTCCTACAAAAAAATGAGTATGTATTTCTAGTCCTACAAAAGTTATATAAAATTATTTAAAATTGAGAATTTCGAAATCAGCATTATATCTTCTTGTGATTATACATGTCCAAACTTCGCCAAAATAATGCAATTTTTGCATCCCAAAGTAGAAAAATAGTTTACTAATCCTCCAGGGAGTTTGAGGAGGGGGAGTGAAAAACAAACTTTATCCTTATCAAGCGCGGCCGAACTAAACCAAAGCGTTTTTTCTCTACGTCATCGAAAAAAGTGTATATTTAACTTTCTATGTACATGTGATCAGTATATGATGCCACAAAGTAGAAAAATAGTTTAGTAACTCCCCAGGGAGTTTAGGGCAAACTACCCTTATCGAGCCAGGTTGAGCCAAACCGATGAATTTTTTTATTATATTTTAAAATCATATGTAAATGTTTGTTGTATGTTGTATTATTTTTAATTTTTATTCTAGAAATTATAGAAAAAAAATTGAATAAAAGGTATTTTTGAGTATATTAAACACATGTATATTAAACAAAGAAATATACATTTTTATATCAAGTTTAAAGGAGTTACTTACTGAACCCGTTTCAGTAACTGAATACCTTTTAATATATGTTAATTAACTTTAAATTAAGTAAATTAATTAAATTTATATACTTCAAAAAAAATAATACACAAAAATAGTTAATATGTAGTTACTAATTTTTAAAATAATTAATTTTGTTATTCTACATTAACTTTTACTATTAAAATTATTCAATAACCACGCTCATGTGTGATTGTTCAGTAAACAGCTCCTTTATCTATTGATAAAATAATAAATTTTTGTATGAAAATAAAAAAATGTGAATTTATTACTATAAAATATTATATTATATTGTTTGCAAGCAATCAGAATTACTTTAGAGAATTTTTTTATTTCCTCTCTTTTTTCTCGGAAATTCGTATTATCACACAATAATTTGAGAACTCCATAGTCACTAAAAAAAGCACAAAAACGTGGACGACTGAAACACACTTGATTCTCTTGGAAAAAAAACGTGGGCAAACCGCCAAAATAATCCTGATTGATGCGGGAATTTTGAAATTTTTTATTTTCACCAATGGTGAAAACATTCGATAATTCATAAATTTTAAAAAAACTTATTATTATAAAGATTATTGAAAAATTCATTATTATATAGATTATAAATAAGTTTTTAAAAAAAAATTATAAACTAATAAATTGTTTTTATCATTTTTATTGAAAATTAAATTGTAAAATACATAAGTTAGCTAGGGAAGGTTGGTGTGTGTAAGCGTATGTAAGTATGTGTCACAGGTATATATCCTTATGTATATTTATGTATAATACAATTCTCAACATCAATGTAGAGTTACGATTTCCAGTATAATTTTATTTGTTTTCATTACTAGCTTCCACTTTTTTGTAGGACATTGGTAAAATCTTGATTCAAACATTGTTCTCAAAATAAAAAATTGAAAATTAGGTTGTTATTAATGAGAAAATTGTACCCGTGGAAATGCCACTTTCCCAGTGTAAGACTAGGAAAACCTTCCATTTTACGTGTAGGACAAAAATGTCAATGAATTGTAATAATAATTACCAAGCATCTATGAAAAAAATTAGGTGGTTATTAATAACTTCTAAGATCATATTATTTTGACATGTTAAGAGTGGGAGACGCTTCGGAAAAAACACCAAACGTGTAGGACAAAAGTTTATTCGAGTTTTTCATACAATTATCATGCGATTTAAGTAAAGAACTACTTGTTAGTAATAAATATTGATCATTCACCAAATCGACATGTTTGACACCCCCGCGCTTTATTAGCTACCGTTTTCGAGAATTTTTGTAGAGGGGAAAAGTTGGGCGTCTCGTCAAAACGAAGCTGTTCTCCAAAATTCAGCTTGTTATTAATCAAAGAAAAAAAGGGCCTGGGCCCGTGGACTATACGACTCCATCTGAGATTATTAAGTACATTAATGAATTAAAAATTAAGAAGTCTCCAGGCATTGATGGAATTACATCGCATACCCTGAAGGAAATTGCTCAGTATATTGCTAAGCCCTTATCTGTGATAATAAATAGAGCAATTTATGAGGGAGCCTCAGCCTTTAGGGTGGCCGTGGTAAAGCCTATTTATAAAAATGGTCATAAAGAGGAGGTAACGAATTACAGACCTATTTCATTGATTACTACTTTTGCCAAAATATTTGAAAAGGTAATTAAGGATAGAATCGTCAGTTTTGTGGATAAGTACAAATTATTATCTAGTGCACAATTTGGATTTAGAAAGGGGAAATGTACACAGGATGCAATTGCGACGTTAGTAAGTAAGGTCTATGATTCGTTAGATAATCATAAAAAGTCCTTGGCAGTTTTCATTGATTTGAAAAAAGCCTTTGACACCGTATGTCATAAAGAGCTGTTAATGACATTGAACAACATTGGTTTCAGAAATAACAGTTTAAATCTTATAACATCGTATATAAACAATAGAATACAATATACTGAAATAAATAGCATACGAAGTAGACCTAACATTACAGAATATGGTGTACCTCAAGGAACAGTACTTGGGCCTATACTATTCATTCTGTATATAAACTCTTTATTTAATATACAAACCTCAAGCACAATCTTAAGCTACGCTGACGATACTGTTCTTTTCTATAAATCATCAAGCTGGGACGATCTGAAAGTCTTAGTAGAGAAAGACCTGGAAAAAGTTAAAAATTACTTCGATAGCAAATACTTAACTCTAAATTTAAAGAAAACTTATTACATACCGTTTTATTTATATGACACATCTGCTCCAACTTTTGATCTATTGGTTGTAAATGATGAATTCCGCATATTACCTGAAAGAGAGATAAAATATTTGGGAATTATGATTGACAGAAAATTGAGTTGGAATACACAAGTAAATTATATAGCAAAAAAAATTAGGAAGTTAATATATCGGTTTAAATGCCTAAAATATATATTAGATATTAAACAAATGAAAATACTATACCTTTGCCTGGTAGAATCCCACTTAACGTATGGAATTTTAGGATGGGGTGGTGTGTTAGATAGTCACTTACAAAACTTGGAGGTGTTGCAAAAAAGAATTCTAAAAATAATATTCAATAAAGATGTCACTTATCCCTCTGATGCACTGTTTAGTGATACCGGTGTTATGGATATACGGTCACTTTTTTACTATCAGTGTACATTGCATCAGTGGAAACAAAATGTAAAAACTATTGCCGTAAAAATGACTAGAGGAAATGTAAATAGCAATCTAAGAGTTCCTAGAATAAAAACAACTTGCGGACAACGATGCTTTACATATCTCAGTGTAAAAGCATATAACTCGCTACCTGTTACCCTTAAACATATGACTACCCTTAAGCAATTCAAAATCAAAGCTAAACTATATATTTTAGGTAAATCCAGAAAACAAATTTATGACATTATAAATCCAAAACAGAGATATAGTACATTGTTTAGTTTCTGTCATCGGAGTTTCATATTTTGCGTAATAGCCACTTTTTCTTTTTTTAGACCAATCTTTTTTTTACATATGCATAATGGAAAAATTTTTGTATAATGTGTATATTTTATGTACTTTTATTGTAGTCATAACTATTATGTTTCCAAAAGATAATTTAAGTGCAATTTTAAATTGTATTTTTTTATTTTTAATTATATTTTTTTATTATATCTTTTTTGTTTTCTTCATGAACAGTGCATGTGCACTTATATGAAGTTTTGTGGTTTATTTGCAAACTTGCCTTTTTACTGATGACTATGTTTTTTGTATTTTTTAGTAAATAAACCCTATTCTATTATATTCTTCTATAGTCAGTCAAGATGGTGAACTTATCAATTTCGGACGAGAGGTGGTGTCATTAAG
>NW_019417235.1:0-68391 GCF_000390285.2 Anoplophora glabripennis
ACAGGAATGCTGATGTTACATTATATGTTATATTAGATATGTCTTTATACTAAAAAATAAAAATAGACGTTATACAGGGTCCTTATATTACACCGAGGAAAACATTATAGGTTGGGTTTTATCCAAATATAATTTAAGCCTATTATTTGCGAACCACTCATTGGCTTTATTTTCTAATACAATTACATCAAATTGTAAGGAAACTGCATTATTATTGCTACAAATCAAGGATGTAATGTAATGTAATGTCATGTAATAGAAATAAATATAGCAGCCTTTTTCATATTTGTTATTTTTGCCATCTAACAAAAAATTTAAAAAGTTAATTCAAAACATCAGTAAAAAAATATTGCAAAAAGCTATTAACGTTTCGAAAATTTATAAGGGTTCGTCTTCTGAAGTGATATCGACTTTTAGTTTTTAACAGATTTTCAAAACGTCAAGAATTTTTTGGTGTAGTGTATATATTTTTTTTATTTTGAATTAGAATATTTTTTCAGTGCGAGATATTTCTTTAGGCCAAACCACTTTCATAAAAATAACTACTGACTGATCCTTTTGACGCAAGGGTATATTTCATAATTTTTTAAATATTTTCGCAGGGTGTTTCTGAAAGAAGTACTTTCCTTGACTTAGGATATATAGCAAAATCAAAATAATGCGCAACGAAATTAATTTCGTGTCGCCGTGATTCGACCGGGCGCCCCGTGACTCCGCACCTCGCGTCCAAGCCGGGGGGGGGGGGGGTCCGAAAGTTTATGTAGTGTATCAATGTATGGTGGAATTGTGTATCTTATATATGCCTACAGAAAAGTCCGCGATGGCATATCGCCGACCCTTCCCCCGCACCGTCTTGCCTACTGTTTAGCTAATAAGCCAAACGATAACGCGCGCGTGATCCTTTAATAAACTGACTTGGAGCGAATGGAGGTGACGACTGACGACTGTGTTTTCTTTCTGGGTGTTGTTGGAAAGTTATAATCGCGTTCGATATTTTAAGGTCACATTTTTGTTTTGTATTTGTTGTCTTTAGGTAGACGAAACATACATAGATACTTGCAAACATACTTTTATTTCATTGAGTTTTAATAATTTGTTTGTTTTTTTCTTATTATGAATCATTTAAAACTTCATAGTCGCATTTTTGTTTCGTGTTTGTTTTCTTTAGGTAGTTAGATACCTAACTACTTACTTATTAATTAAAATTGACAGTCCTGAACATAGGTACTTTAATTTAATTCGTTTTGTTTTCACATTGTTGGTAGTTACCTATATTGTTTTAAATTTAAAGGTTTTGCATTTTTAGTTTTGAGTTCGTTTGTTGTCTTTAGGTATATAGATATATCGTGAATTATTTTAAAATTAATATTAGGGTCGCATTAGATGAAAGATGATTGATTTTTTGTTTGTTACGATTTAACTCAAAAACTACTCAACCAATTTTACCGAAAGCTACATCTCCTCGGAGTAACATAGGCTATTTTATATTTTTGCCCGTACGAAGCCGGGGAGGGTTGCTAGTTTATACTATCATGACATGGTTAGTGCTATTAAGTTACAACAAAAGGGAAAGAACTTCTTGTAAAAGTCAGGAAATGGCACTCAATGAAGCGAAAGTGCACGAAAATGTCACTTTCACAGTAAAAAATGAGATATGGCGAAAAACGTGTTAAGAAAATCTTCAAAATGCAGGAATAACAGGCACTGTCCTTGTCAAGGGCGATGTTAAAAAAACAACAAGAATAAAAAATACTTCTATAAATGGTAACTTCAATGAAATATTCACTACAAACAAAATAATTTTTATTATAATTACTTTTAAAGACTACAGTCTCTGCATTGTTGATTCTATTCATTTGGATACAATAAAATCGCATTCATATACCTTATAGCTTCAAATATTTTTTTACCACAGTTCACTTTTACTGTTTAATTTCTGTGAAATGTATGCTTTGATATGATAAATGCTGGCTGACATCCGAGTGGCAAAAACTAAAATATTTAGCGAATTCAAGCCTGTCCAATGAATTAATTATGACTGTAAGATTAGTAAAAAGCTAAACAATTGCGATTTTGGCACTCTTCCCGCGTTTAAGCCGTTCAAACATTATGGATTTTAAAGTTTTATTAAAATGATTAATGATGTGTTATTATGGCAGTCATTTAAGTTAATTAAGGGGGATTTGTCAAGTAAATGAGTCTGTTAACATTGCCGAGAACAAATTTGTACGGATTTTACATTAATTATTCGATTCTGTTGTCATTATTTCGATACAATTCTTGTAAAACATTTGCAATTTTTGTGATATCTGGCGTAAAAATCAATTCCATACATATATACGTTACTGAATTTTCAAATTAAATAAATAAAAAGAATGTATTTTATCTTTGTGTATCAAAAATTTTCTACTTACTTATTCTTATTGTTAGTATTTATTTATTTATTTGCAGAAACAAGCTACATTGAGGAAAATGTAAGGGCAAAAGAGCCACATTAAAATACGAGACCTTAAAGTATCCTCAATCTTAATTTCATTCTTCTACTTTTAAAAGTGTGGTCTTTCCAGAACTCACAACTTGACCAGCAACGACGTTTTACTCAACTTTCCAATTCAGTTGTTACTTTATCACTGTTGAAAATGGAACGTGCCACACACCTGCCAGCAAGTATTAGGTAAGTCCGATTGCCGTGCCGCTTGCTTCTGTGCCCCTTCGAATACGCCAGAGGTGCAAATAGTTGGGAAGTTTGTAAAAGCATTCTAAACTCTTTCACTTGACAGTTAAATTGCCGGGATAAGGCCGACTGATTTTTAATGTAGTCAGTAATAAATTCTCTCTACCTATCATAACAATTAATCGTTTTTGCAACGTTATCGCGACTAAAATCAATAAATTATTTCGCGAGATTGTCTTCGATGTTACTTTCAGAAAAGTCCACGTGAGAGTTTATGCGTTTCTAAATCATGCTCCAGCGTTTCTTAAATTATTATGTGTGCATTCACCATGCGATTTGAATTCAAATGAACTTTGTTAAAGCCTATTTAGGTACTTATTTATTTATTTCCCAAACAGTCCTAATTACATGGAGAGTACATCAATCGTAATATATTTGTAATATGTGAATGAAACAAACGTATTGTATTACAATTTGTTTAAAATTAGACACAACAATGATTAAAAAAATATAAAAAACAACAAACAAAAAACAAAAATAAGACACAAAAAAGCAAGAAACAGCAAAGTGGGGATATTAATGCCAACAGTAAGTTAATGGAGAAAATATGCAATATTTATACGAAAAATTAACATTGTTACATTATTATCAGTAGAAACCTGGTTCATCTGACGAAATATTACGCTTAATACATACAATTTCGTATCACAAGTATGAAAAAACTTTTGTTTTTTCGTTGAATTGCTAAGCTAACCTAACCTTATTAAAAGGAGGAAACTATCAAACTGTACTTGTTAATGAATAAATTGCAAATTTGTACTATGAAAACAGAAAGAACATTTTTTCTTATAAATAAAATAAGCATTACATTAATTTATAAACCATTGCTCTAATAACATTACTTCACTGCTATATAAAATAAACTCCCTCATAAATTAGTAAGCTATATTGTCATATTCACGATAAAAACATTACATATTATGTTCAAAATGGTGTCCTTTACTAGCTATGCACAAATTTACTCTCCTATGCATATCTTCGTACACATTTTGCAGCTCTTGTTCTCTTATTTTGTTACTTCGCTTGATAGTCAGAACACTTGACTAAACAGTCGACCAATTATCATAAAATACTTCTAAATAAAGATTGAATTATTGCTCTTGCAATACATGCGGTTGCCCCATCAAGATGATGCAGCAGGGTCTACTTTGTCGAATGTCTTTTGAAAATCAGCATACATCGCATTTGCTTCGATTCCATTTTCAAATGCCTCAAGTATATGATGAGAATATAAAGCAAAGGTTAACAAATAAAATTTGTTAAGTTCTAGTTCTATTAGTTCTAAAATAGATTTTCTCTTAAAATAATCTGTTTTGTAAAAATCATTTGAAAGTGCGAATTTATAAAACTATACTTGTGGACCCCACCAATTTAATCGCAGTCTATGCATGTTTTGTATTTTATTATTAAGAGTTGAGAGAACTAAACATATCTGCCAATTATTCTTGTGGTTACTCTACCTGTCAAAGCAAGTATTTTATTTCTCAAATCGAGTACGTGCTATTCAACACTTTTCCAGTTACATAATTATTTGACACGAATTCAATTAATGTCCTTTTTTATATACGTATGTATATATTTATGCCACAATCATTAAAAAGCGCATTGTGGACTTAACACCCTCATTATTCACACGTGGAGATAATTGAAATCTAATTGTGATATTAGCTGTGCATAATTAAAATTGTCATTGCATGGTTGTGGGCAAAGAACCAGGATTTACTGTCGATTGTGTTCACTAATCACGTACATATATTTTTTTTAATTATCGATGAAATTACAATGAGTTCGAGAATTCCTCCTTTGGATCTTATATTCTTATGCCATTCCTTTAAAGAGTATTACTCGAGAAGTAGAAGTAGAAAGTACAGATTGTTATTTTATTGATAATAATTTTTTCTCTTCGACGTTAGAAACACATATACCTAGTAAATATTGTTTCTGCGGTTTTTCGTCTAATTGTAAGATATTTATTGGTCAGAAAGATGTAAACACAATTTTGTTCGAACACTAATCAACAACGTGGGGTTGTTTTCGAGAAAAATATACGCATCGACTGAACTGTGAGAAAACGCAACTAGGCTATCACAAAAAAGCGTAGCATTACAGACTACGTCGCAGACCTGTTCCAGAAACGGAATATGTAGAATGAAAATTGAATCGTTTTCAAAATACATAATATGTAAAATTAAGTACTAGTTTTTTTCAAAGATTACTAGCTATGATATTATCTGAAGCTATTTATTTGCCGTAAAGTTTTAATTTTTTCTCTGTTTTTGCGTAATTTTCGCCACTAAAAAAACTATTGAAATAAATCAGCTTGTGCTAAAAGGATTAGTCGAGAATTATTTTTATTAAATCCGTTTTGAGCTAAGCTAAATCGATTTATTTTCATCCAAGGAACATACCTTTTATCTCTTTTTCTGTTCACCCTGTACATTAAGGAATAGAAGCTAGTTTTTCTCAAAAACGGTGCGTTTTCAAGAACTTTAACAAAAGTTCTTAATTTGTGCACAATGAAATTTTACATTTTAAAAAATCAGAACCTCAGAAAAATTATGCCATGAGGTATCATTGGGAGATATTGTGTAACTTCTTGTAGTTAAAACTTACACCAATTACAATGCAATACAGTTTTTTTGTAAAAAATATATTGTTAAAGTTTGATGGATCCCAAAAATGCAAGACGATAGGCCCTAGAAACAGTCTTTCTATTTTTTAATGTTTTATCAAATCCTGATGTATGGTACGTTATTCTGAAATACATTGTGCTATTTTTAATCGTGACATTCATTTTCTGAGGAACGTCAATTATTCACCCAGTTATTTTATTAATATTTGCATTACATTGTTATAAACTCGGTTATGTCCTATCAGCTAGGTTTAACAAGCAGTACACTTTTAAGTAATTCGTTTACAATGAACAATGACAAACTGTTACGTATACCCGCTCAAGATAATCTGATCGCTGATTGGTTGAATAGAAATTCGTGAATGAATTGCACCAATCACAGCCGACAAAACAGACTGTTCTATGTTAATGTAATATTGATCTTATTGTTTCATTTACATATATTTAATAACCATCGCGAAGGAAATAAAGTTACTGTTCAAAGTAAATTTTTGGTCACGTGGCATGTAATCATATATGAAGCCTCTGGACTTTGTTCTGAAACGTTTATAATGTTGATAACATGAATAAATAAAGCATTAGCAGGTTTCTTTTTAATTAAAAATATAAATAATCAATATCCACTACTTGAGCAGCTTGTGAGCTGTTTATAATTGCGTTTCTTCAATAAAACTACGAATACATATTTATTAAACAAACTTCATTGTCACAGCTTGATGATTTATTCACCAAGGTCACTAACGAAAATGGCAAGTAGATCTAGACGACACGCCTACTCCGATGGCCTAATAAATCAGCGATTTTACTTATTCTATTTTAAAATACATTACGGAACGGGTTTTATTACATAATTATTCAAATTGGAACTATAAAATTATCGAACTACATAACCGCAACAAAATAACTACATGAGTTTTTTATTTTATATTTTAATGTGCATAAATGCTAAGGTTATGCTAGAAACGCAACTTGTAAACAAACAATGTTTTTTTAATTGTTTAAATTTGTTACACAGATGCTGTGTATTTCTACAAATATGTTTTTTGGAAATGTTTCAGTTTTTCCAGAAAACAGCATCAGTCATGTAATTTTTTATATTTAAAATCATGTTTACTAGGAAAGTTTTTAAATTCGTATTTTATGTATATTTGATCCATCAGTCTTCAAAAAAGCAGAGTGTTAACTTTAAAAATTTACTGTGGCCGTCCTAATCACCTGATTTCAATTTTTCAAAAACCATTTGAAAGGTTGAGCGATCTTTTCTATGTGAAAAAATGTTCAAGTATATAGATGCTTTATTTGAGGCTGTACAACATTTTGAAGATTCGAAAAAAAATTTCAAAATTTTTTTTTTAAAAATTTTTTTGTCAAATCTATAGAACGGATTTTAATGAAACTTGGTGTGTTGTTTTATTATACCCTAAAGTTTTTTTTTACCAAAATTAGAATGCCCTCGGAGCAATTAAAATATTTTTAAAAAATTATCCAAAAACTTGATTATTTTGTCTTTTTTTCATAAATTATTGCTATATATTATATAATATTAATATATTATAGCTATTTTGCAACATCGGTAATAAATTTAAATATTTTTAAAAAATAACACTGTATATACAGGTTGTAGAGATTCTTTTCCTAACGGTATATACGTGTATATATTTTTTTTTAAGGTCGTATTTTTCGAATACGAAATAATATATTGAAATGGAAGAAGATTCTTTATTTAATTATTTTTTTTGTGATTAAAGTATAATTCAAATATTATTTATTGTTTAAAGTATAAGCAAATGAGATTAAGCAATTAACTCATTATATTACTAATTTTCGTCATATTCTGAAAATAATTGTTGTTTAAACAATTTCAGAATTTGATTGAATATTCACAAAGTTATTTTAATTGTTTATAAGTACAAAAATTCGACCAATGTTTAAACAAGCGCCAGAGCTCTCCTAATTGACGGATTCGAATTTTTCAAAAAAAGTTTGAAAGCTTGAGAGCCCTTCTATATGTGATTAAATTTTCAAGTATCTAAGGGACTGCAATTTTTTTTTAATCTGGATTGCAAAATTATTATGCAAAATCTATCGAACGGATTTTGATGAAATTTGGTCTGTAGATTCTACATAACATGAAGTTTTCTTGAGCCAAGTATAAAGGTTGTATGCCCAATTTAAATACCCCAAAAAAATTCCCTAAAAAGTATTGTTTTTTAACCCTATTTTTGCGATATTTTCGATTTTTACCATAATAATCATGATTCATTCGATTTGTAACTAGTCACGTTTTGTAAAAAATTTAATTACAAACATTTTTTTCCTCTTCCATTTTCGTCTAAAATCAACTCTTGAAAAGATACATAATGAAATAGGAAGAAAAATACGACATTTTTCGAATTATTTTTTTAACATATTGTGCCGCCAAAAGTTATGCCTACGTTTTTCTTTATGCGCATAGAAAAATTTTCATTTCTAGTGATATTTTAAAGCCAAAAAGCCAAAAATCTCCGTGGATATACGATTCACCCAAATATGGCTTTTTGAAACAGATACCGTCTGGACTAATATATTTAGTCTCTATTTTTTTTAAACAACGGAGTGAGGTCAGGTTATTGACATTGGCGACGAAATTTTCTCGTATCCTGTGGATACTTTATAAACATGAATAAGTGGAAATCATTTGCGATTATTCACTTAATTGTTTAATGAACTTCTGTCAACAAAAGTCGACACTTCGGTGCTGCTAATGAGTAAAACAAAGATAAATATGTAGACCAATAGAGTTACTCACACAGAAGGCGTTTTTATTAACCTCTCAATTGTTTCTTGTATCAGAACATCGCAGCAAACGATCCCAGACGATTTTATGTGCTCACACAAGACGTATACATAGCGATGACATATCCTGGAACAATTTAAATAATTCGTAATCATGACATTTTCAACGGCGAAACCTTGGCTATCGATTATTTAAAATTAAAATTGAATGCTTCAGAATTGAGGTATGTTCTACCTGCCACTTTCATATCGCCATTGTAAGAGCGAGATGAAATTGATATCTGCCGTTTTATTAAGAATAGGTCAAACACAAATTTTAATTGGCCAATACCGAGTTGACGGCACGTTGCTCAAGTAGGCTGTGAATGCGGACTGAGGACGATTTTTTCAATGAGCTCGTATTTTCTCATATAAGGCTTATTCGCTGCTTAAGTATCGTATTACCGCACATTCTGCAATTCTGTAATGCAAAATATTAACGTTGTTTCTACAGGGTGTTTTTGTAGTGAATAGTATATTTAATAGTGCAATCGTGATAAACACATATTTTTCGAATTGCTTATTTTCAGTCGCATGTTATGTTACTGTTTAAAAAAATCGTGCAGCGAAAATCACCCAGTATGCTTTTATTTGTTTACTTATACAGGGTGTGGCGTCTTTAGTGCAGAAAAAATAAAATGCAGATTCCTAGGAATATATGCAATAAAAAAGCCTTATATACGAAATTCATATATCCACGTTTTGTCAAGAAAATTGAACTTCAATTTTGTAGCGAAGAAATAAATCTTAGTACGGTCCTGGTCAAAAAATGTCATGCCATTCGATTAACATCAGCGCACGCTTGCCGAACCGAACTTAACAGAGAGTCAAGCCTTTGCGCAAATCAGTGTTGCCAAATTAAATTGTATGAAATACACACAAAAGAGATAAAATGTTTTAATGCAATAATAAATAATTTTGGCCAGTTTAATAGAATCCTCTCGTTTTAATTAAAAGGAAAAATAAACATAAAATCCAATCAGTTATTTCACTGTAAATGATAATGTGCAATCCCAGACAAGAGGTTTGTAGAAACAAAGTACATGGTGTTACAGAAAAGACTACTATTATTTTAGCAAGTGATAGGTTGGATCACGACAAACAAAAAAGATGCAAATTTACCGCTATCGTTCGATAGTAGTAAACGTATTATTGTTGTCCTCGTTATCCATTGCCGATTTAGTTAAAACAATAACTTAAAAAATAAAAAATAAGAAACGTCTTTAATAAACGATTAACGTCTAAACAGTAGAAGCGCTATCTTTTTGACACAACTCAGCAGCAATTCACCCGCAAGTCAAAAGCGTACTGACACTGACACTGACTGACACTCCACAGGTGCCGTACGGAGTGCGGACTAGGTCAATGTTTTTTGCGCTATGTTAAACAGGACCGGCATTAACATTTTGTCACTTCTTGTAATTTTTTGGAAAATATTTTTGATACTCAATTCTCATAATCGCCTTATGGTAGCATATATTATTTTACTTCATTTATTGTCAAGAGTCTAGGTTTTTTATTATATTTCCTGTAACTTCACTGAGGAAAAAGATTGAGCGATAAAATTTGGGGGATGACATTTTTTTGAAAAAAAAAATCGTACGACACTGTTTTTTTTAATTTAAAAATTTTTATTCGACATGCTTTTTAGAGAGAGTTTTTGAAGGTTAGGTTGCATTTTTATTATTGTCAAACATCAAAGTTGTCAAAGCTTGTAGATTGCTTTAAAACGTGCTAAATAAAGGAAATTTCCTACAAATTTTTGTCAGAAGTGGGATTAAATTTTAGAATCTTCTTTTTTAAAACATCCTGGATAATTTTCGTCATCGAGGTATATAAGACAGGTTTCCCAGGTAAATTTTTGTAATACAGTATCCATGAGTCTCTCAAAAGTGACTGGAGCATTACAGAGGCCAGAAGACATGACATTAAAGTGCCAAAAACCTGTTCCAGCAGAGAAAGCGGTCTCGTTGTTCTTTGAACCATTATGAAGACAATTCAAAAGTGAAGAAAGGATATACAGTCGTTTTAAACACATCGTCGCAGTGCAGATAAAAAAGACAAAAAAAACAATTTGATCAAGAAAAATTGAAGGAAGCGACTCCTAGGGTTCGAGTTTGTAACAATCTAAGGAACTGTTGATGTACCTCCTTCCATAAATATTGCCTTTCAAAGGTCTATAAACAGAACATACCACTTTGACCAACAGTGAGTATAGTTGGATAACCACTTACCCACTCATTCAGTATGTGGCACTTAAAGACTTAATTTCGAAAAAACAGAATACTCTGTCAAAACTGCTGCAAATTTTATCAACAAGATCAGTGGAACCCCAGCTAAATCCAGTTGATGTCCCAGTGAGTTTTGATGGCACGTCGTTATTCAAAAGTTAAAGAACTTTCGGAAAAACATCATCGAAAGCTGAGCAGATAAGGATGAGAATTTAGTAGATTCAGCAAAGATGTATCAGTGTCATGAAGAAAATATTAAAGCAGCAGCTTCATGAGGAAGGTCCTGAGGTCAGCAACATTAAAATCAAACTTGGTTCAAGTATCGGGGTTTGAAAGTTTTATCAATAAGTTTCGACTTTGAAAAACCTCCTAGTAATTTGTTCCCAGAAAGTTATATTTCCAACGCCTTAGTACCTCATATTCACACATTATGTTGGAGGCACTCCTAATTGCATAATCTACTATTGAGTTGAACGAAGTATTTTCTCAGGTTACAGTGACTAGTTATAAACCCCGTAATATATTTTGATTATCGACTTATTTTACATGTGGCTTCAAAGTAACTGGTGCCATGGTGCCATGGACTTATTGGTATTCGAAGTCAAGTCCAGGTTTTGTAAAAGTTGTTACAAATCTGCTTCTTCATTATTCAGTATTTCTTCATACTGCGGCACCTATTTAAGTATTACCTCACGTGGGTAGCCAGAGTAAGATCTCTAAAGCAGTTGAAGACCAGTTTTGAAGAGATCTTCTATTTTTCCAGAGCATTTATTGCTGCTTCGCTAATAGCTAAGGATCTTTGTGTCTTTATATTCTGTCCTGATCTCCTACAGATAAAACTCAATAATATGTACTTCAGCTTGAGATATAGTTATGGTGCTTCTAAGAGACATACATCTTTTGAATCTAGGACTTCTATCTCCAGTTCTATTATCAGTTTTATAACCATCACCATCTTTGACAGAGGGATGAGGAGCAAATGAGTTATCCACCGTTAAGACGAAGATATAAATAACGTCTTTACCGTCATCAGAATAGATTTTTGAAATTCTCGCTTTAAGAAATTCTCGAAGTAATGCTCAAATTATATTTTATTTCTCATTATGCTATGTCATCACTTAAAATATAATTTTTGTTACTTTGTGTAAGAATGTAACAGTGTTAGCGTGTTGCGCCGCTGTGCACTCTATATACGTTCTAGAATGCACACGGCGGATTCACTCGTACCGAAAGGCACGTTCAAAAGCCAGCAAATCTCCATAACCAACAGTCGCGTTGTATAGGAAGATAACTGATACCTGAGAATATGGTGCGCGACTATCAACTACCACGTAGCGGTCCTCCCGACGTTTCCGCGTTCGTTCGCTGACTGTCACATCGAATAACGTTATTTAATAGTAATATACGGACACACTTTGCGGAATGCATAATTGTTTGGAGTCAAAGTACTCGCCTCTCCGTGCTGAATAGCGCTAATCTGCCAAAGTGCCCACTCGAGCCGGCGCGTTAGGCATATTAGCGGGTTTTTGTTCGGATACTGACACTTGCTGTTTACTATCGTGTGTTTTTATGGGAGACATTAAGATGAGCTTGTAACCGTTATTACGAGGGGGACGGAAAAATATATTCTTTTCACTGGTTGTCACCAGTATATTAACAAATTCCGAATGATCGGAAGGTGCAGAGCGAGAAAACACATTTTCACCATAGTTTTGAAAACCTCCAGAATTTCGCCCGGAAAGCCACGACTGCCACCAAAAGTCGTCAGCCCTACTAGACGATGCTGAGAACGCTGACGATGAAGCGCGAACCGCCACCCTCCGCGCCGGGAGGAACGAACATTTTTTCGCATGTGTAACAAAAGCCGGGACGCGTGGTAATTTATTTGTTAGTTCTCGGAACGGATGGGCCAACTCAGTCAGTTAAATATTTCAATACTAATTATCGAAAGTTAAGGGTTCTCAAGTGGGTTTAGCGTCGCTACAAGGCCGTCCTTCGGAGAAATTTAGCAATATTTTTAAACAAGTCACTTAGACTGACGGGGCCATGGGTTGAGCATCTGGTATAGAGAGAAAAATCGATATTTCAAATAACTCGCGAAATGCATTCCAAAGAACGTAGGAATTCCAAGAATAAGTTGTTAGAAGTTGTGAGAAAAATAATAATAGATCAAATAGCTGGTTTTTAGACGGATTTTCCAAGCTATAAGAATAGATTAAATGAGATTGACTAATCCGTCCCGTATTGCTACACGGAGTCACTAGAGGAAGGCTAGGGTTACTTGTAAGTCCAGTTAGTCACAGAATTATTTATATAAATGTATGTCCAGTCAATTAGGTAATGATTAACATAGTATAGTTATACCAAAGCGTCCCGATATTCAGGGTTCCCGCCAGTAAGATAAGAACATAAACTTCTGGACCCAAGAAATGGGCGTGTCGAAGAGAAGTGTCGAATTCAGGAGAGATCTCCGCAAAAAGGGCAGTTTTTCCTTGGGTTCCACATTGAGCCGTCTACTTAGTTTTAGAGTCTCGGGTTAATTTAATAATGGATAGTCATTCCAAATTTTGCTACAGATCGCGCATTACCTGAATCTCGGTACGCTGTCGCGTGTCAATAAAGTAATTAATAATGTTTTTCGAGCCCGTTGTGTCGTCATTTTGTTAGTTTGTTTTGTTTTATTGTTATCAAAACCCTTCCTGGAAAGTTTTTGTGTTTTCCTGTTCTTCCAACTTAAGTGTCACCCTATACAACCAACCACTGGATTACCTTGGACATGAGCGACGTACGGTGTGTTGAATTTATTCTCTGAACGTACAACATTTCTAGGTTCCCACGTATTAATTAAAGTGTAATGATAATTATAAACTTCCTTTCGAGAAGTTAATAGTAAACTTTTTTGTCAGTTAACACCGTTATGATACTGGTCATAGCGGTAGATAGATAAATAAAGAAATATTTCGCGACAAAACCACGATTGCCACCAAAAGTATCATCGCCTAGAAGCTGCCAAAAGTGCAGGAACACGCAAAAAATCTTTACTCCTCTTTTGAATTTCAGCAAAAGGTAGCTATTAACTAAAATAAGTTTCAGCACCACAGTCCTTTGAAGACATTCAGACTCCACAGAAGGACGTAATTTCAAAATACTAATTCTCCGACCTGACGCGGTCTTTACTACAGGATCCCTGGTGGAGCTAACGTAGTATGCGTTCGAACATCAATCCGGTAACCATGCAGTTCAATAACCAGTATCGGATTCTGGCCAGTACATTTTAGCGAATCGAAACTGAGTTAAATTACTCCCAAAAAAATTGCAACGAACTCAACGCTCCCATAGTTCATGTAGCCCAGGCTTTGACCAACCTGCAGCGATTCTGCTAAGGGATACAAGCTCACAAAGCTTCCAAAGTTTCCATATACAAGCCCTTCAAGGAAGCAATATAAACTCAAGCTTTAAAGCTTCCATACAAGCTCTCGAAACTTTCATACAGGCATTCTAAGGGGGCCACACACATATAAACTTTAGTGTCCTAGCCCAGCACGCAAAAACAGTACCCAAAAACAAGAACCCAAAGCCCAAAGCCAAGGCCAAGCAACCTCGTCATCAATGGAGGAAGAGCGGAACCATCGACGTCCTCTAATCCAAGCAACCTGGTAACCCCGTCGCAGGCGAGCAGGAACACTTACTCCTCAGATTCGGAAACAAAATGGCGAATCCAGGAATTGTCGCCGGGCCCGATACAAGTGTGAGGGTGCATAATCACCTTTACATGCTAAGAAATAATGAGAATGGGACAACTAATCATATTCCACGACTCCATCCTTTTCTGTGCCACTAATAAAAGGAACACGCTATTAGTAAGTGTTTTTAAATGCATTTTTCCCTCATGATATATCAATTTTGGATACACCCTGCAATATATGCAATATTTCAAATTCTGGATTATTTACTTAACGCCGTATATCCCCTACAAATCCTGCTTCTTCGAATTAGTAGAATGTCGTTCTCCTCGGCGATCCCGACGCCACCGCCGCTGTTTCCGTTTTATTGGCAACTTGTCCGCGTATCTGCACAGCTGAGCGGCAGTCCCATTCGTTATATTACATTGAACAATGCAGACAGTTGCAAGATTTGCCGGCGCACTCGTACAGTCTAGCCGAGAACCCAGGTAATGCGATGTCGTTATTTTAAACAAATGCCGGTCGTGTTTCTCATGGAAGTCGTGTGGAAAATCAACCTGTGACCGAGCTTGGAAAACTAAATTCAACTATCTATAAACTCGCTTTTTGAGTAATCTGTGGTAGAGGAATAGGTACATTGACTAGTTTGTACTTCGAATAATAATTTTTCTGTTGCATTTAAAATTTAATTGGCTGAATTTAAAATATAAATTCAGATTGATATAGTCTTTCCGTTTACAATCGAAGACCAAACAGTTATGTAGTATGTACCACTACCGCTCGGTCACTACGCAGCAACTTGGCATTGAAATATTTTAAAAACTTGTTCCCATATTTATTTAGCCATACCCATATACAGATCTGGTTGAACTAAACGTAGAGGTAGTAGAAATGTATACGCCCAGTCGAAGAACACGCGCGCGGGCAAACGGTATACATACACAGTTGCACTGGGCGACTGGGTCATAAATTTCAGTTGTCGCCACTGGAGCATGTAAATTTTAGGAAAAGCCCTCAGATAAGCCCTAAAAACTTTATAGGAAAGATTCCCCTTAAAATTCACCAAAGAATTCGAGGTTACATTTTTGATCACCATTTGTGAATCACCCTGCAGAAAAAAATAAACTGCGAAAATTCCTACAACACTTATTCCTCGATATATATTCCTCGATACCGAATCCGAATGAATAACATTGTCTAATGTGGACAGACAACTTCTGCCCTTAAATTTTTATTTATTGCAGGTGCCTAGGTCCAAACCGTAAACAATATTTACATAATTAATTAGCAGATTTAGCAAAAAAGTTAAGTTTACTTGTATAGATTACTGCCAAATACTCTTATGTCCATAACCGACGACTGCAGTAAAATAGTGATACAAATTTTTCTCTGGAATGGTACAAACACCAATTTATTTTATTTTTATAGCAAATTAAGTGGCGTTTCAATAAACCATCAAATATATACCTGCAGAAGATATATGACTAAAAACAAAACATTGTTTAGGTAAAAAACATATTGACAGCCATATCAAATTTCATTGAAATATATTTAGAACTGAAGAAGTTACCATAAAAAAATATTATTATTATTTTGAAGCCTGATAATATTTTAAGGAAGCAACATTGTACTACAGCGTAGATAGACCAAAGAACCTACCCTTGAAAGTAAGACCCATTTTGCAGGTGGTTATGTATGGTTATGTTATGTATTGGTAGATGTCTCAGCACTGTGTTTTTATAATACGTATTAATGTTTTAAATTAATCATCTAAAAGAACGGTTATGTCACATCAATGCAGTTTGATTTCCTCAGCTGTTAAAAAAACATGTCTAGGAATGTATGAGCAGGATTTTTCTATAAAAAATCGCAATTAGCATGTTTCATACTTGATTTTCCACAGCCGTTTCAAATCGATTACTAACTGTAATATTATATAATAGACTTGAGATAATGTATTCCTTTTAATTTGTTTTTTTCCTAGATACTGTACCTCGTATCAATAGGTTTTTCCAGTTGTTGACACAGAAGTTGTACGCCATTCCTGGAAAAATATGTATCACTACAATTCAATCAAATTTTTTCTTGATCCGATTTGTTCCGGGTACTGGTCGATACCGAAAATCAGAATATTTAATTATAGGAGATATAAGGACATGACTCCAATTCTGCTCACATCTCAATGACATCAATTAATCAATTTATTGGTTAATTTATATGATAAAATTGATAATTAACCGAATAAGGAAGTTTAATATAAAAACCGACGACTATTACTACAGCGTGATTGCCATGATATCATTGTTTAATTCTCATAAACATTATAAAATAAAAACTCGATTAGCTTTGCAATTACCACTAACTGTGTCGTCACATGATCCTCTGTGTAATACGGATGTTATGATTACCAACGGAACACAATGAGCAGAAATGTAGTGTCGTCCGCATGTCTCGCTAATGATTAACGGTTGGTCCGTTTAGTGTGAGACGATAAATGGATGTCTTGAAATGGGCACATTGGAAATAATATAAATTAGCAATAATAATATCGAAACAACTGAGGAGAATTTGCCCCGTCGAGCATTGAATTAAGAAAACAAGTCATGCTTTCATAGTGCCCACATAGTAACAAAGTTTTGTGTTAGAAGATCGTTCCTACTTAATTCCTTCATTTTTGTACTGTCAAAACTTCATCACATTTGGACGAATAGAGTATTTGATCTGAAAAAATTAGCATCGAAACAGAGCTAATTTAAACTTTGTTTCAATTGACGAACCAAGTTTATGGTGATGATTGTTTATCCCGTGACAGAGTTCATGAGTGGTATAGGCGGTTTAAAAACGGTCGTGAGGACATATGATGAGCCACATGTTGGCCAATCGAAATCCATGTTCACAGCAGATTCCCTCAAAACTATGCGAGAATTCTTTAAAGATCAGCCAAAATCCTCATTGGAACTGAGCATCTCAGAAACATCAATTTGTCGCACTTTAGCTGAATAATTGGGCTACCAAAAAGTGTGGTGACGGTTTGTTCCGCACAAGTTGAGTGACGACCAATCATTGCTCACAATTCAACATTCGAAGAACATTATCAAGGAACCCAAAAAGGATAAAAACTTCCTTTACAACATTGTAACTGATGATGAAAATGGTGTTTTAAATATGATCCAGAAACCAAGCGCCTAAGTGCCAAAACTCAAAAAATTTCATTTGAGGAAGTCAAAAGTGAAGACAATGTTCCAAGGGTATTGTCCACAAAGAGTTCGTTCCACCGAGCCAGACCATTATTGCACAATTCTATCTTAGCGTTTTGAAGCATTTTTTGATTAAAAATCGCCTTTTAACTGTCAACCAATTCCTGTATTCGCCTGATTTGTCACGGTGCGACTTTAAACTTTTCTCGGAAAAATGCTTTTAGCCCGTGCAATTCCCTTGATTGAGTCGGAATGGGACAATTTTGAATAAAATAAATCGGTTTTGCCAAAAAATTTTTAGTTCTTACTTTTAAAAAGTCCTATGGAACGCACCTTATATACAGGGTGTCCGGGAAAATGTGGGAAATCTCTCGGGTGCAGACAGAACAAGAAAAAATAAGATGACAAGTTCCTATAAAAAAATTTCGTACAGATCCTCCCTACGGAAATATGTGTCCCTGAAGGACGCCGCTGGAAAAATTTATACGAACTTACCTTATTTTTTTCATGTTCTATCTGCATCCGAGAGATTTCCCACATTTTTCCGGACACCCTGTACAGTTTATACGGTATATCTCACCCACAATCAACGCATTATTGCATTCGTTAACATTTTAGTTCACATAAGAGAGATCTAAAATTTTTACTGAGAAATGCGAAAATTAAATATACCTATTAATATCAGGTTTATGTATAACTTGTAAGACAATGTAACGTTGACATAACTTAATACCCAAATATGCTTTCAACGAAAATAAATCAGTTTTCATTGTCAATCCAATACTTCAAAATAACAAAATTCAACAGTCAAATATTAAAGCAATTATTATTTTCCCTGACTTTGACGTTTTATCCTTCACGCTTGCTTTCTTAACGCTGATTGTCCCTGGTTTCCCTTATCGAGGTGGCGCGACCTATATACCTCTACAAATTTATCGGCCTTCGAAGTTCATCTGGAATCAAACTGAATATAGTCTGGAATGTCCTAGACGCGTCAAAGTAAAGATATAAAAATGGGTAAATTAACAAACAATGAAGACGTTATTGAAGAAATTAATAAGGTAGGTGAGCTTCCGTAACGTTATCTGTATGATCTTCATAAAAGCTTAATCTGTCCACGTGAACAATCTTCATCTTGGTCTGAAGATTCTTCTCAATCTTCGACAATTTCAATGCTTTCCTCTTTGAATACAATCAAATTTTTTCATTCTCCTTGAACCTTCTGTTAGCACGTAAATTATACTGGGTTTTCCTTCTGTAACTTTTCTCATACCTCTTCAGATACCAGTTTTACCAGATGACTGAGACAATCTCATCTACACTTTTCTGATGTACCGGTCAATTGATAATAAATTAACTGCCAACATTCATCAGCCAGTTTATGAATTGTTGCTCTACAAGCCAGTCAAAGTGGATGTAGGCAATTATCCCAGATGGTCTGCATCTCGATGGTAGTAGTTCTCAGGAAATTTCAAACCTTCCGACAATTTCCTCTGACTGGAAATGGAAAATTGTGATCCTGGTTTTCGAGATACCTAGGCAATTCATAAAGATGTAGTCAATGATTCAAATAGAACTTCAGAGAGTGACCGCTTTCTGACTCATACCAGGAAAAGATCCAGCCATACCGATAACTATTTTCCCAAATTGAGTTTTAACATTGAGCTGCTCTATTTGTCCTTGATTTCTTACTAGAAGTACAAGCTTCACAATATAGGCACCATTCTTTCACATAGGAAAGACTGTCGAGCTAGTAAAATCACTGTCTAGCTTTGTTCAAAGTCTTATTCATTCAAAAACCCAAAAGATCTTCAAACCAGTTTGATATATTTTTTTGCCATTAGGATATTACGATACTCTTTTCAACGGTGTAAGAAATCCCATTATACTAGCATCTTTTCAGTGGCAGAAATTGATCAGAAATATTCTTCCAGATAGGTCCATCCTTATTCACTTTCTATTGGAAAACGGGGCCCAAGTTGAAACCTCTGTTATTTAACAAAGGTCTTATAATCTCATTCAAATGGGGTTTCAATGTTAGTTCTCTGGAAAAAAAATGGCCTTGTCCTTGTTTCTTATCGCAAAGCGATACCTACAATCTGGAAGATAGTGCTTCCTGAATAAACCATCACCTTTACGATTATTCGTATTCTCCAGTGTTCAATTTTGAAATCGTACTCTTGCAATCATTGAAGTCATCTTGCTACTTAGCCTTTCTGGTTCTTGAGTTGTAGCAGCTACTACAGAGATACCTGTGAAAATGTTCTACAGCTCTTGATTAGAGATGAAATTATCCTCTAGTGGCCGTCTTCCTACCGCAATTATTGGACTTTATCCTTTATCTATTTCTGTATGTATTGTCTTCGTTGGTATATTATAAAGACGAATAAAATTTATTTATTTATTAAAACATCGAAATATAAGTTCACTAACTGTTCTGAAGTACATACTCTTGATTTTGTTCATTATGTAAGAAGTCAAAAATGATTGGAATCTCGATTGGAATGTTGTGAAAATCTTGTATATAGACAAATATTTTTCAAAACCGCCAAATATATAGAGTAAACTATAAAAGAAACACAAGCTTGGTTTATGTCTTCGAAAATCAATTCTAATAATAATACATTTTGTTCCATCAGATTATACACACATTTTCACTGACCTTTTGAAACCAAGTACGTCTGACCACAGTATTAATACACGTGTTATAATAAATAAAATGTATGTAGTACACGTACTTCGATTTATACAAGTCTCTAATTACCTCTTAAAGAACCTGTTTAATTGATGAATGTTGTTTCAGCACTTGTCAAGGTACGTTTATATATTGTTCATTGTTTGAAAAATTCAAAGCGGTAACATAATAATAATAATGCAAGATCTCTCGGATTCTATTTATAAAGCGATGATTTGCATAATAATGACTAGATTAGCTACTGGATATATGGAGAAAATCACATCGATCTGTTTGCAGAGCAACCCGATTGTAAATTTAGATCTCATTAATAGGCAGTGTTTAATTAAATATATTAATGTCACAATACTGCAGTAATCGATGTCAATCAATTGAATAAAAATAATGTATTCAGAGACGTAAAGAAGGCGTTTATAGTCCACAGTATGAGCTGTTTGATTATTAGAAAATATGTAAATGACCAATTTTCCAATTTTGTGATCAATAAGGACTCTTTCATAGCCTTAGGGCTTCAGAATTTTGTTGACTTTTATTTAGTAGATTCTCCATTAATAAAAGTTAATTTAAAAAGTCAAAAATATATCTCTTTGAGGTTATGTAACTCTAATAATACTGAATTTTCAAAAAATCTTTTATTGTACCGTTATTTTTATGAGCAGAACGACTTCTTAAACTTTCACTACTTATTTCCTAAACATACTCTATAAATATTCTTCTGTCTTTATATTTTCATTAATGCGAGCGTGAATTAAATATAAACAGGACTTCACTCTGGTGTTGCGTTAGTAAGAAGCTACTTTGAGAGTATGCCAGCGGTAGTGCAAGGAGATGGTCCAGATTGACCAAATGTCAGCATAAGCTATAAACAAAACATTGCCCTTTCGATGCAAATCTTCGGAGCAGCTTTTTGCTGATTTTACCACACCAAGCATTTTCATGAGTGTGCGAAGAATAAATGTACATCTTATCCACATAAGTTGGTCTTAACTCTCCAAGGAATTGCTTCTTTCTTCATAATAAAATTAGCCTCAAATATTGGATGCCCTGACGTTCCATTTATAGTCGTCGCCAATAGTATATCCCACATCTTCATGGAACTTTGCCAATGTTGAACAATCTTTCATAGCACTAGACGATCTTTTATATTTATTATGCCGAGTAGAGAATGATGCAACTTTTATGTAGCTTTGTTTATAACCAAGACAACTTTGCAAGATGTTGAATAATGCCAAAATGAATTGATTAAGACATGCCAAAAAATAAAACCTAATCTTTATTTCATGAACCATAAAGGACTGTGGGAGCAGATTAGATGTTATACACCACTCAGCAGTTAAGTATAATTTATCAGTCTCGGACTCTATTGCCAGCCTTCGCTCCGCTCGGGCGCAAAATCGTCCTCGACTGGTAAATAATACTTACCTGCGAAAAAATATTTACACGCTAGTGCAAATAAGTTATATTTTTAGTATGTTTATGTACTTTACAAAAAATATTTATCGTACTTCAAAAAAAAATTAGATAATTGGTATACACTAATTATACTTCACAATTAAACATATTTTCATAATAACAAGATAGGTTCTGATTAAATGTCAAAACTGCCAACCAATTCAAAGTGCGGTGGCTCAGCCCACTGTTGTAATTAAGTCATTATACAACTCAAACAATATTTATGATCGTTTTATGTGGGATAGGAGTAGTAATTACCGAAGCATTACAGATGTCAACAACACTGGTTGAATGGCAGAACGAGGCGTATTGGAATTGTAGTCACAATTGTAAAGTGACTTCGAAATTATGTTTTCTGTATTTTTCAAGATTATGTCACCACAGGTCAGGGGATTTGTGGACGAAAGAGTTTAACTTAAGCCACTAATTTCCGAATTGAAGATTTGTGAAAATAAAAAAAATATATCATATTTTTCAGATACTTTTGAATACGTTTTATATGAACCGATACCTAACTCTTGGCCTAAGGGTTTAACTAATTAAAGCTAAGAATTTACTGAATTTCCATAGAAGTTTTAGCTATCTAGGGAATAGCGCTGGGGCACAGATTCCAAGAAAAAAATTACGTCAATAACTTTTGGATATTTATGGTTGTTAAATAGAATTTTTAGCAGAAGTTTCCTATATATTTATTTTTGTGTTTCTAATATATTTTAAATTTTATGTTTATTTTATGTTCAAAATAGATAAACGTGGTTTATATTACGAAATTTTCATATCAAAATCCAATAGTTTCCCACAATTTTTTTATCAACAATTTGTTAGCAAGGAGTCTACATTGTACATCTCATCTTTAAGTCAATTTAAGGATAAAAACAAATGCTAAATTTTAAATTTTAGTCTTGTGTTCAGTTCTTTCTCTATGTATTGCTATATTTTTCCTATAAATCTCCTATACTGATGGTTCCACATCGATACATGATCATCTTCAAATTTAAAATTTGTAGGTACTCTTCTTAAAACTTTAATCCTCAAATAAAAAAACCTAAAAGTGAGGTGTATAGTGTAGATATAAATTTGTCAGTTACTAAATGTCTAAAAGATTAGCAAACAACTTTTATGTTAGAACTATCTATCATGTCAAATATTGCCGGCGTGAGGGTCGGTAGCCTTCACAGCTGACTCGCGTTTTGAACTGTTCAGTTATTTACGGAACCTTGTAGTAGTTGGTTTCGCGTCGATACCTTCCTTTTTTACGTCTGCTGTAAATTGTATTCGCAATGTGTATTTAAATAAATATTTATAAATAGTAACATACTTTATATTAACAACTATTAGTTGGGGGGAAAAGTGAAGAAAAATATCAAAAGAGAAAAGAAATAGACGGGAATTATTTCAAAAGTGGTTTGACAGTGATTCCGAAGGTTACAGGGACATACGTATTAAAGGAAATTACCTGTTTTGTAGGTACTGCGTGTGAATGCATTATAAATTCTTGTTACGAAACTAAAGACATTTGAAGAGCCATGGTCCAGCGCTGAAGACTCTGTATTTTTCTGTGAACTTACAGACGCCTTTCTTTCAAGCAATATTACATTAAACAAACTGGAGAACTCTAAGTTCCGTAAATCCGTAAATTGGAGTCACATGGACTATCCCTAAATGAACAATTTGATATAATCTATCACTTAATATAAAACAAGTTAAAATTAAGTGATAAACGTCGCCGTTTCACTATAGAAAACTTAGAAAAGCACGTAGTAAAATGTTTTAACTCCTTCCAATATGCCACGGAAGCCAACTCTAAAGTTAATCGGGTAAGTGGTGTCATTTGAATTTATATAGATATTTTATCCTCTACTTAGCCTTGCTCCTTGGTAATAGTACTATGTTGCGACATATTTTCTGGAAACATAATATTTTCATTCGTAATCTGACTACGGTCCTGTTAAACTCCTGGCCGCACTAAGCCTAATCATGACTATATTCCGGGTGGTGAGAGACGCATATTCAATTTTTCGTAAACTTGGTCCTTGTTAGTTGTCGATAATGAGAAAATATAAATAATGACATAATAAATATGTGATATTTATGAAAGTATAATTAATTAATTAAAACAACCCTTGGCTAATGCATTATTGTGAAATTATTTTCACAGGAGGCAAAATATCCAAATAAAGAAATAAAGGCTGTATTTATGCCAAATATAAATATTTTGAAATAATAAATAGATAGACAGATATTTCTTAGTGTCACTTACATAAAAAGTGTTTACACACGTCAAAAACATATATATTAATGGTATAAAAATATTATAAAAAAAATAGTAACACACGCATGTACACCAATGTTGATACATAATTAATACAGAATATAAATGAAATAATGGTAATAAAATAACAAATAATACACAATGGTTGTCACATGTTAAAACATTTTTTTTTTAAGAAGACAGCAAAACAAAGCAAACAGTAAATGCACTGGTTAAAAATAATAAAATAATAAATAGACAGTATTTTTACTGCGTAATCTTTAATTAATATCCTATGATATGTTTTACAGTAATCATCAGATTCCGCAACACTTTTTAGAAATCGTCGTGGGAAACAATAATTATTAATCAATAAGACTATAAAGTGTAGTTAAAAATACCTGCCTCGCCTCAATAAGAGGCAATTAATGCAATGGAACGCAGAGAAATGCCATAAAAACCGCTTAACATTTAAACAAATCAGACTGCTGATCTAAATATTTCAACTATTTGTTTAATAATGAAAATTACGCCGTGAGTTTTCTAATAAGACACCGCGCCGCCCTTATACGGTGTTTGCCGTGTAACTTCTGAAATTGCAAGGTAAATAGCTACAAGGAAAAGTAAAAGTAGGTGCCACTCAACATTCATAATAAATAATGGGGACAAAACAATATCGGTATCGTTATTATTGAACTGTACCGCTTGCGCTGGTATTATGAATTTATTTTTAGCTATACGCTTGTGAAACTTTAATTGTTACTTTTAACCGCTAGCATCAACGATAGTGTCCTGCTTTTGTTAATAACGGTATCAATCATCCTCATTTCGAAATCTCTGAATCGCCGAAAATAATAAACGAGATAAATAATAAAACTAGCAGCCTCTTTATTATATGAAATCGGTTGAGTTAAAATAATGTCAACCCAATGCATGATTTATTTGGTTCTTTTCATACCATCGATTTTTCAACTAGGTACTATTCACTGACTGACGTTTTTGATAAGATATAAAACTTAGTTCTTTACCAAAATCATAAGAAATGGTACCTATAAGCCTCTGAGTCAAGTTAATGGTCAACTGAAATGGTCTTGGTTGTGAGGAATAAAGAGTATTCTTGAGAGAAGTGATAACCATAAAATGTTATCAAATGAAACAGGGAAAAGGGAAAGTTTTAGCAAGGCTGTAAAATCGAAATGATGTGAAGCTTGAATAACAGGGTGTGGGAGTCATCGACACAAGAAAACTGATGAGTTAGCAAGAGTAAGCTCATCTACATCTCTACAAGGGCCCGAACCTTCTAAAGACATTCCTAATGGTGTTACAAAGATGGTTATGTACAGAAGCAAGCTAAGAAACCAATGAAGAAGCAAAATCTGGACTGGAAACATAGTGTAATATTGTTATCTGGTGGAAGAGAAAATATTGCTGTCCATGTATTGAGCACAGAAGGCCTAGCAAGAGTCCATTCTTTGCTGTTTAGTGGATCGATGCTATGTGAAAAAGCTACAATTAAAGCTGTGGAGCCTAATTTCTCATTTTACTTATTTCTCATTTTACTTTTACAATTTTACTTAGATGAGGATGGAGATCCTCGAAAGACCTCCGGATAGTTCCAGTGGAAAATGTATGATATATTCACTCCTTATGAATATTACTGAAATAGTATACAGTATAAAGTTGATCGCATTTTTGGTGATTACTCTTGATGTAAGGTCGGAAAACGAGTGGTCGGTTGCTGTTCTCATGTAATAGTGCTTTTATGATTCTTTGGATACGCGCGTTATCTAGACTTCATCCCAATAACCCAGATCATTCTGACGTCCTTGAGACACCGAGTGATAACGAGAGCAACGATGAAGATAAAGGCAATGACACAGAATAGCGCGCATGGTCAAGTCTGAATCAATGTATGATCCTTGACTTTCTCAGTGATACTGACCAAAAGGTAGGTATAATAAGAAGTAACATTTTCTTCGGGAAAATACCAGCTACATTTGTGTATTTGCATCAAATACAAGCCTATTGGAGTCATTTATCATCGCTACAAGTTCCGGAGTTGATTGAATAAGGATCAATTTCAAAGAATCTATATAGGTTGAACAAGTTTTACCCGACCTTACGCGGGTATTGCCATCAGCATGACAGCCTTAGAAGTGTATTTCTCAAATACATCAAATACAAGCCTATTGGAAGATAGCTACAGAAAGTTCCAGAGTAGTGCAGAAATCGACCGATTTTTAACATTGTCCTTTAAACTTCCAAATGTATTAAATTTTCTTTGTCAAGCAGTGGTAAATCACAAACTATATAAAAAAGGAAAAAACACATTATTTTGTCCTGCTAGGCTATGAATTTTTCATACGAACAGTTAATAATGTTTATGTTTCAATGTTACTGATGGAAAAAGTGAAGTTCAATTTCATGAAATAAGGAATGACATCAATTAATAAGAAACGTTTAACTCTTCACAACAATGCCAAGTCTAGGAACGGAATTGATTTATTACTTCGTGTTGATGCGCTTTTTAAACAGACATACCAAAAAGAATTACTTAAGTTTGATGATAATGACAAAATGAAAACAGTAACGAAAGTATTTTTACATTACAAGCTTTGTAGTTATGAGTAAAACACATGGACTATGAGTTTGTTGCTTTTAGATAAATTCAACTTTAATGAAATAATCATTAGACAAACGACGATGACACTTAGCATTGTCCCGATTTTGGACATTTACTCTTCAACGGTGCATTTTACGAAAAAAAGCTCAATATACAAAAATTTTTAATGAAATAGTTTATCTATACACAAAAATTGGTCCATTGAAACTAAATTAATTAATAAGGATAAGAATTTATACAAATTTAAGTAGTTTAGCATTTTAATTAAAGAAATCATAAATTTATTTTATAAAATATTCCATGAATCTCAAATCTTGTTGCTAAAACCCAAGTTTCGGATAAAGGAAACCAGATTTCGATGTTTCTAAATTGACAATGAAACTGAAATTATATGGTACCTCTACAGCTCTATTATATTTGTTTAAAGCCTTATTTTAGTAACAAATACCAGATTGTATAGTATCGTGGCTTCCAATCGGATAAATTTCACCAATAGCAGGGGTTCCCAAGAGTCAATCCTGGGACCACTTTTGTTTGCAATTTTTATTAATAGCCTAACTGAATGCCTTGATGTCAATTGCCTAGCGGACTTTTTTTTCTATATTCAAATGTTTTCAATTATCTGGTTAAGACCCTGCCGAAAGTGAATCCGTGGTCAGAATTGATGGTGCTTTTTCTAACCTCAAAAAAGGGGGTCATTAAGGTCAGATATCACGAATTTCCAAAAAATTATACATTCGCGCCAAATTTGGTATATGGGGATTTCGGGGTCGCTGATCACGGATCCGAGGTCAATTTTGCAAAATTCAAGATGGTGGATACAAGATGGCCGACCAAATTTTCAAAAAATAACAGATTCGCGCCAAATTTGGTATTCGGGGGTTTTCCGGGTTGCTGATTACGAATTCGATGTCAGAATTGCGAAATAAATGAACATTTGAATATAGAAAAAAAAATTGTATTTTTCCTAGCACTTTTTCGTGAATTTTTGCTATTTTTGACCTGTTTTTAGGTTAGGAAATTCCCGTGATGTGATAGCTCAATTTTGACACCGGATTCGCTATCAGGAGGCAAAACATATGTCGCATGAAAAGTACAGACTACTTTTTTTGTGTGTGGCTGTGTTATCATTTAATGACCATATTCATTTAAACAAAATAGCCTAGAAATTGCAGAAATTGTTTAAGAAACAGTTATATTATTATTATTATATTATATTATGTAGATGGCACTGATAGTTAAAACTGTAACCCGAGCTTACATCATAATGTGTCCACCTTCCAATAAAAATCGATCTGTCTCGGAAAATTCTTACGTTTCGATCCGTTCCTGAAACAGTGAAGATAGGAAGCTTATAAATTGACAACAATGTATTTACTCTATCTTTGATATCGGCGCTACATTAATGCACGCTAGAACATGAAGGCCTTTGGCTGATTACACCCAACCAATAGTTTCCTAACAGCCTTGTTGGTGATCATCGCCCCTCTAGCTCGATGAAGCGATCTTCCATTGTTCTCCGCGTAGGTACGGTAGGCGGCCATGGCCACCTTCGTCGAGATTGTCATCCCAAATCGCGAGACAATGGACGGACTACCACACTTTAATGGATGGGAGATTTCCCTCATCGATGAACCTTCACCCGTCCCACTTGTGCGGCCTCGGTCGGCATATTTTCCTATTTTTATCGGGTAAATATATTTTTGTACATTGCGTTCCAGATAAACAAATGTCATACGCCTAGTTTCCTCAAAGAATACAGGCCAAGTCGCAAGTAGGACTGGACAACAATATTTTATGTATTATACAGGGTGTTCTTCAAGCTCTACTGCAAACTTTGACAGATGGTAGCTGGGTTAATTTCAAACATTTTTTCTTCTATGAACATAAGTCCGATTCGTTTTTGTTTAGAAGTTACAAAGCGTTTTAAAAAATATGATTTCATATTACAATCAAAGTAGCCTGATAAATAAATGTGGTGGTTGCTATAACAAGTTACACCCTCAGAAAAATGGAGTATTTTGGTGCATAAAATTAAACATTTTCTTTTTGCTAAATATTCAAGTGTACAAATAACTTTTTTCGATTTGAACTAACGCCTAACTGGTTGTTTTTTGAAGAGCTATGCATTATTCAAGATGATTCACAACTTATCTAAAAAAATTGACGCGATTTGAAAAATATCGAAAAAAAATTTTTGTAAAATCCTTATCGTTTCCGAGAAAAAAATTATTGAAGTTGTAATATTTTCAACCTTTACATTGCTGGGCTACTGCTGGGCTACTGTAGTCTCTAATGTGATTCGCCCATGTAATCCTAGGCGATTCCGAATACTGAAATCCGATTTTAGTATTATCGTTGTTGGGATAGCGTTTACATTAGTTTTTCAAGTATTCGTGTTCTGGTGAAGCTAGTCAACATTTGTGTTAGTTCGTAGAAATTGGGTAAGACGTGCCCAAATGTATTTATACGTCGGTGGACAAAGTTTTGAACCATTGTTGTAACATCAGGTAAGTCAAATTATTTTATTAGTAAAACCACAAATTAATTTTATTAATTAATAATAAAAAGAGCGTCAAAAGCAGTTGAATTTGCTGATAAAAAATAGGTTTTATAAAATTGTATTTATTTCATTCCTTGGGAAAGAAGTTCTTTCAATTTTTTTTGGATAAATTCTGAAACACCCTGTATTTGTACATTATACTGACATTAAACGCTGAATCTTAAATTGATATAATGATATAAATTGATATAAATAATATTTAATACAGTTACAAATTTAGCAGAAAGATTATGTGTAAATTAAAACTCACTAAAATACTCAGATGTCCGTAACCGATAAATGCAGTGTAAAACACAAACTAATTTTCTGTGGAACAATGACTTTAACGCGTGCAACAATTATACCTTTTGTCATGTCATGTCATTGTTTCTGCTGTATGCACTGCTGTAACATTTATTTTTTATAAAGAGTTACAGAGAATGAAGTTGTTGCGCGATTTGTTTTCTGTATTTACATGAAATTGTATTTGATGATGGAAATTCGGGTTAGTACTCTCCACATCGAAAAAAATGT
Source organism: Anoplophora glabripennis (assembly GCF_000390285.2). Classification (NCBI taxonomy): domain Eukaryota; kingdom Metazoa; phylum Arthropoda; class Insecta; order Coleoptera; family Cerambycidae; genus Anoplophora; species Anoplophora glabripennis. The sequence goes on from NW_019417235.1 coordinate 29,389, forward strand.
TGTTTGTATATCACAGGTTTTTGTATTTACACGAGATTGGACGAGATGATGGAGGTCCGCATTGGGACTTAGAGAAGATTAGAAAAAACTTACTTATCGGGTGTTGAAACTACAACTATAATTATAATCTTTTCGAAATCGGAGCAATTTTTTGACAATATTTTATTCGATCACATAATCGGATGGTAATTGAACACCCAGTACAATGTTTGTTATTTTTATTAATTTAATATATTTAAATTGTAAACAAGGATAACAAAATATCACGTGATTAAAACTGACTCCCTTATGAAGAAAATAACAAAGACGCACTGAGAGTTAGATAACATATTGTTGTTATATTATAAATTTTATAAATATAATGACATGTCAGACACGTTACAAACTTATTTGGATTGGGTGTAAAGATAGTAGATGATTGCAGCTTAGAAGAATTCCATATGATGACGTCTGAAAGTTCCATTCGTGTAACAGTAATATCACAGATAATTTTTTACGTCACTCGCCTTCTAAATATAGCATTAATATCAGCATTGCAAAGTGACCTATAAAAATGGAAGATAAGAAATGAAGACATACAGATAAAAAGTATTGCACTTAATCCTGTTTTTTTTTTAACAGTATGAATTAAAATACATATTTAGGAGTTCCAGAAAAAAGTGTCAACATTTTAAACACGCACTTAGCTCATCAAAAGCTACAACAATTATCTAATACATGTTTTCGAAAATATCTTCGTTTTAAGATATATATAATTTTTTTAATTAAAAAGTTTTGTTACCCCCCACTGGAGCAAATATTGAAATTTTCATTTGACTGAAATGTTTTCGAAAATATCTTCGTTTTAAGATATATATAATTTTTATAATTTAAAAGTTTTGTTACCCCCCACTGGAGCAAATATTGAAATTTTCATTTGACTGAAAAGTTTTCGAAATATCTTCGTTTTAAGATATATATAATTTTTATAATTAAAAAGTTTTGTTACCCCCCACTGGAGCAAATATTGAAATTTTCATTTGACTGAATAATGAACAAAAACAAGCACAGAAATTGAGAACTGATTAGTAAGGCTGTCAGAACAGAGCCGCGGGACATAGGCGTACGCATTATTTATTAAAAAGCAACAAATTAAATTAAACGTGAGAAGCATACTGAGGCAATGGCTCACGCATGTCTCGGTTGACCCGTTTGGCACGCTATGGAATTGCGGCTTTCTCTGACAGCTCTACTGATTAGTACCAGTATTTATTACATAAAATTAACTGAACTGTCAGTATTGCGTTTAAAGAAAAAAAAATTGAGGTTTTGTTACCAAAGCACTTTTTGGTACTTTGATGCTAACAGAAAAGTAAAACATGACATATATGACACATCATCGTGATAAAAAGAATACGTTAAATACAAAAATACGTAAATCCAATATAGTGAGAAAAAAAGTCAGTTCTCTGTCCTGGTAGGCCATGGCTAATACAACTACACCACAATTCCCACAAGAACGTTTAAAAACTACATCTCATTCCCTTTCTGAAAAATTTTCAGTTTCTAGTCGATATCTTCAAACTAAAACGGGATAGATCAAATTTATCTTCGTCAAGTCATATTAAATTTTGCAACTTTATCCTAATATGACCTACCTTATAGCTCTTAAGATAAACGAGAAGCTGAAAACATTTTGTATTTTTTAGATATCATATCCTTAGTGACAATTTTTTGACCAAGTTAAAAAATACTTGTTTCATTTAAAACTATTTTCTAAAACAACATTTATTTCTATTCTAAAACATATATATAGGGTCGGAAAGTCCCCATGGTTCATCGGCCGTTACGTGAGAGCGATAAAGAAAGTCATAGAAATCCGTGCGATAGAGAACGATGGCTATAATGAAGGCGTCTAATAGTCACCGCCCATTTCGCCCTTCCACAAATAAGAAGTGGATCTTATTTTCGTTACTTACTTTCGTTATTTTCGAGTTCTAGTTTAGCGTTACGTTTCGTTACTTACTGGATCCACTTCTTCTATCATTGTCTCACAAAAACGCTAGTCTTAAAATAAAAACTATACAAATTTTTATTTTCTCGTCGAATTATGTAATTTTGTTTCAACTTATCTGTCTCTCTATCTCAGGTTGCTTCCGAGATACCAGTGCCATATTATCCAAACCCCCTTTCTACATTTGCAATGCTTATACAGGATTTTCGCGCAGTAATGAAATGATAAAAAGTAGAAAGTATCGTAAATGCAAATAATTATCGAAGCTTATCTCCAAAGATATTAACAATTTCGTCTAATGAACACATCTGGTCAAATTTTAAACCAAGTAACAGTTTCTCTTCACCATCGACGTTTCTTCACTCATACGCTTAATTCGAGTGAAGATAAATTCAATGGAACATGTGCGTTCGACTTACACCTTTCCAAAACCATTTTTAACGTCCCCTTCGATGTGATTATCGGTTTTACCAAACATTTTTAAACTCTTCCGCTAAACATATTTTACGTTCACCTGTTCACATGTACAGCGCACTTACAAATTACCCTGAAATTGCCTCGAATTTTTTGACCTCAATACGTTCCTCTTCATTCCTTCAATGAGAAATTCTTAAATCTGGTGATTTTAAAATTACCTGTATTATTTGCCGTTGATATTGTTCGACACATGTTCAGAAACGTTTCCGTCATGATCTGTACTTTCTCGTTTGTAATTATCGGTTATTACTTGAGCTCGAATCAATACATTGATATTTGTCTGTATGTACACAGGGTGATTGTTGGAATTGTCCAATTTCGTTACACTTTGTCACTATTGAAAATACAAAAATAACAAAGTAAATGTTTACAGAACATAATTGTTTAAATGGGTCTACTTTCATTCAAGAAAACTTCTTTGAAGTATGTGAGTAGTAGAATTTCCAGACACAGTGTATCAAAAGAAACTTTGAAACTGAAGAAAAGAACGATATGTATTTCGAAACGCCAAGAAGCCTTAACCGATGACGTGGCAAACATTCTGGAAATTGTTCAACCATTGGCAACTGCTACAGGAGCTGGCAAAAGTACTTCAAATCTATAATTTAGCATTTGTATTATAACAGTTACCTCTCTTTATTTCAGTTTTTTTTTTTTTTTTGAAGAAAAATCTAAGCCGAGGATGAGATAACCACGTTGGAAATTGTACCACATATTAAGCCAAGGTCATGATATATCCCATTTGCCTTTGAGCATTTATTAATCTTGATGTTTATAAGGATAGTTTTTTCTCATTCATAGTACAATCTCTCCTTAAAATTATGTAATAACTTTCAGAACTATCCATTATTTAATGTTAGCATTTTGATTTATCTTCCAAATTTCCATTATTTTAAACCTAAAATAATGGAAAGCCTAAAATAATGGAAAGTATATTGGAACCTGGGTTAATACTAAACCAGGTTCCAATATACTTAATAAAATTTTCTAAAAGGATACTGCTTATGGATATTCTCAGAGTACTGCTATTGACTGCTATTGCTATTTTCTAATTCTTTGAATGAATCTTTTCTGGTAGCTAAGCTCAGAAATTTTCTCATCAATGCTGAAGATACTGCGATCACATTTTTGCAGTACCCCACAATAAAATTTTTATTGTAAATCTCTTTACGTTCAGGTGTACCTCCTGAGTTGTGGAAAAGATATTGCATTAGCCCTATATACAAAAAATGAGGAAATCTACTGTTGAGAATTATCGGTATGTCACTATAATTAGGAATTTTGCTAAAGTATTCCCAATAGCCTTCAAAAGTTTATAGTTGTAATATGGTTTTATGTGTGGGAGATCTGGCCAACCAGTAACCAATTTTTTTTCCATATCATATAAAATATGGCTCTACAAATATTAATTTTAAAGCTTTTGTAGGGCATAAGCTTAAGTTTATTTCTTTGCTATGAAATTATACGTACTTATTCTCTATAAATTATCTAGAAAATATTTTTTTACATCCAATTTCCGATGGAATCAACGGATATTATTCTCCTACAAGGCACTCTATTTTTAAGATTTTCTGTAGAGTGCCTGCTGGTACGAAGAGAAAATCAGGCTGCATTATTTTTATTCAAACTATTACATAATGATATTGACTTCCTCAATTGTTTGGAAAGCTCACTCACATTTCCTTTACCGCATATCGCCACCAGATATTCTAAAACATTCCATCTCGCTACTGTTAGCACTAATCTTTAAAGTTTTCCTCATTACATTGTAATCACCAGCCAGGCAAGCTTCGTATATTTTGCAGCAATTGTATACTGTTATTATCTATAACTTAATAATTTGAAGATTTATATTTCAGCGTTCATGAATTGTATCCAAAATTTTTTATTCTTATAGTTTCCACTCCAGCAACTGCTGGATGGTGTATTTACAAATTTAAATAAATAAAATAAAAATACTGAAATGTACACACACTCAACAATATTTGCACATATCGAATCGAGTGAACACTCTTTGAAAGAAGCTACACGTGTTGGTGTTCGCAGATATCCTCATCGTTAAAAAACAGGGTTGCAGTGTTCACAAAAAGCCAACTTACCAGGTATCTGAACGATGAATCTCATCAGCATTCAGCCTAGACACAAGACCTTAGTGCATTGAGCGCACATTGCTTGAGATTAACTGTCAGAGAAAATGGGTAAACTAACAAATATATTGAATAAGCCATTAATAGGGTATCTAAGGAAAATGAAAAGAAGGTTGGAGCATTGCAGAGATTAAAAGATGACACTAAAGTACCATAAACCTGTTCTGGTGGAGAAAGTCTTTTAGTCATCATCGACTTGTACTTGCCAATAACCATTTCAGAGATCTAATATCGAGAACCATTTTGCATTTTCCAGGATGTCTATAGTGCCATCGATTCTATGTTCAGGATAACTGCCTTTCTTTGTTGCCATTTACCATTCTGTAGTCAATACAAAACCACAAGTAACTTTGGAGTCGTTTCTGCTGTGGTTTTCGATGGTAACTTACAACTGATCATGATCTGTGTCTCGTTAACTAAAATCTATTTTACACACAGTTTAATACACCTTGATACATCACGTCGAAAAAGGTATTAGAAAATTTCATGAAATTAACGTCACTTGTTGAGTTTCTGAGCCTTGATTAAGCGCAACAAAATTCGCAAAACCGGCATTCGTGGTGAACTGAACGTCTTTCTCCAGTCCCGTTAATAAATTGCAGAAGTAAATGAAATGGCAATGTACAAACATGGGCGCGCGGCCTCATACCGGGCATTTGAGATAATTCATCTGTAGTCAAAATAATTAGTCAACCTCTTGCTGTAAGTGTCGGCGCGAGAAATATTTTGATAAATTGTTAGCAAGCTTAAAGAAACAATAAATTATTACACCTTGCCTTGGCGCAGCGTAGTGCTTTGCACGAGGCATAAATATTATCACTGACGGTATCCTTAAAATAACAACAAATAATGCGTGATTATTTGCTTCTGAAAATAGTTTTTCTTGCATGGTAAACAACGCTTCTATCGGCAAAGAAGTGTTTGTTATGTAATAGCCAGGTCCTGACCATTTTTTTCCCCTAAAAATAGTTGTCATCTGCTAGATGATTATTCTGCAGTCAATGGTGGACATGGTTGAATTTCTAGACAAATGGAAGTTTGTTTTGTTCTACATTTAGAATTAGAATTTTCGCAGTTGGAAACTTTTCTGTTTTTATTAGCCTTTTTCATGTATCTTCTACTGCTTTACAACTATAATCAAAACAATCCCAAAACGTCTAAAATTCATCATAATCATATTCAAATAATATTTACCAGATATTAGATGTGTCTGGACGGAGGAAAAAGTTGGAACTCCTCATCAGAGTTTATTGTTCTAATTTAATTAAATTTTTGTGTTTAAATATATAAATCATTAGGCTTACATTTAACAGCATAACTATATAGAACATCTTCGGAGATATTGAACAAATAAGATATATTTGAATTGCCAGTGTTGCGAGAAACAACTACTCCGTGGGTTATATGCCCCGACCGGCATTGAATTATATTCGCAATATCTAGTATAACAGCTAGTATCGTTCGTCAGTTTAATCCACCAGACATAGACAGGTTTCGGACTTATTGGTGAGACAACCGACGATCGATCCAGCTGTTTTAGTGTCATATCCTCACGACAAGGGAGTATGTTATGCACAGAGCACAAATGACTCCATCTATCGCGCTACTTTCTAACTACGCCAATCTAATGGCTACTACCAGTAGGAAGCGACCTGCTAAAATTTGCCGACCGTCGCCAACTGGGCGAAAATATGTTGTAAATTGAGTGTTGCGTGAAACAACTACTCCGCGGGCTATATGCCCCGACCGGCATTGAATTATACGACATTATAAGATATATTTGTGTTTATAACTCAATCCCTATATTTCGAAAATCAGCGGCTTTAAACTTTTGGTTTATTTTATTTTGTAATCCAAGGACCATCAGCCTGCAGTTGGAAGTGACAGGAACTTTGAGAACACCCTATATAATATGATAAACGATGCACAAGTTTGCAACTGAGTGACTAACAGTCTTTCGATTTACATTCGATTACGTAGAAGCTCTTCCAGCGAAAACAAATCCTAATGCTACAACACTGACATAAATCTTACCATCGGTATTCCCGGAAAAACTAGTACAATGTGTAATTGAGGCAAATATTTATTATTGTGAAACTCTTCACTTATGATGTTTATATGTGTACTACTTTTTAAAATCTTTTGTTACTTATAAAACATCGCAAGATTTACTGTCACTGTACTCCAAATTATTAGGTGTCTAAGATTTATGCACGAAAGAGAAAAATATTTTTGCCGTGTGCACATCCTTGTTTACCCCGATCCATCTTTCACAAGCGAACAGAATCAGTAAGAACGCATAGGTGCAACCGTCATGTCATTGAGAAAAATATTCCTTTGTCTCCCATGACATATTTTCCGCTATTGGCTTCGTCACAAATCACCTATAAATCATTTCCTCTTTACGATCCAGCCATCCTTCAGTTTTTGCGACGCACAAGCCGGGAATGTCGCATTTTTCAATAAGCCCCGGCCCTGCCGATATCTGATCTCATGAACTCGATAGTGCGCGCCCGATACTTCCTCATCTCCGTCTATAATTAGAAACAAATCATTTAATTATGCATTTGTGTACATGCGCAGGCCTTGAAAAATACAATTAGCAGTGATTGAAATGCTGGTAGTGACACACACATATATACTCGGCCGGTATCGATTTCATCAGTCGCGAACAACTTAATAATTCCTCTGGAATGTTTTAGTTGGGTGAATAATGCGCAGAGAAGTGTAAAATTTCAACACAATGTTTCTATGACAGAGCCTAGGAAAAAATATTCATGAATATGACCTTAAAATCACAATAAAATAACTCTGTCGAATGTTAAATGCGTTACCAAGCAATTTTATCATAACAATGTAAGGATCATACTTGGATATACCGTCGTTCTTATTTAAAACATTCCAAATGACATATTACTTGATAGGAAATGATAAATAGTTTCTAAGCTTTGCTAAATTTTGTCTTGTAAATATAAATCAGCTTCAATGTTTGATAATATTGTAAGAAAGACGTTTTCGGTTATTATCTTCCTAATTAATGATAGGGCACAACTTAATAGTTTTTCAGTTATTACAAAAAAAAAGAACCAGGTATGCAAATAATTGTGTACTTTTTCAAAACAATTCCAAATGCTTTTAACAGTAAATAAATTCATGCAGAATGACTGTCCACCTGTATATTTGCGGTTTTATTGTCATTGTTTTTGTACTACGGTAAAACATAGGTGGACAAATTTAATAATTAGTTCCTCTTGTATTCAAGTCAAATTCACGTCAAGTAATAGTTGTTGAATGACATGTATTTAAAACAACAATCAGATTTATAGAAAAGTTTTATTTAACTATAACGTTAATGGAAATTAACCTCTAAAATTTAATGGATCTCTGCCGAAACCAAATTATTATTAATAAGTGCGGATAAACATACTAAAATATCCCCATAGATACGCGACCAATGAATGGGACATGGTGGTAACGTACGGAAATGCTGATCAAACTTGCTAGTTTGCTGCATATCATTATACAGAGTATTAATGAAATTATAGATTCACAAGGATCGAAATTAACAAGACCTGTATCATTGTCCCTCACAGAAATATTTGCTCCAAACAGGTTATTCAATGGTTTGCATGGCCTTCTTAATATGGTCTCGATCGATCTTGGTGTTCAATCTTCATCTTACACTGGGCATTCCTGTGGATTCTATATATCACACCATTTAACTTTGATACAATCACCATATAAGCACCTTCCCAAGATGTCTGTAATCTCGGAGTTGTGCTTTTGGTCATCTTTGAGTTAAACGAACGTATTCATTTTCCTGAAACCCGTTGTTGCTGGCACGCATCTTACAACAGGTCTTCATTATACCACTTGCGACCTATAACGTTTTTCGAACGTCTTCATGTACCATCTTTATCTAGCCCTTCTCTACTGAGATGATTGTTTACGTTTTTCTGTTATTCTCGATTCTTCGCAATAATATTTACTGGAAAACGTAATTCTGTAGCTGTTTTTTTACCAGTAGATTGTGGTTCTAGAAGCCAATAAAAATTGAATTGGCCTGCTTCTCGTTAAAGATAATTTGTAAGAAATTTTCAGTGGTTCGATTGAATCTCCCAACCTTTCAGTCTGACTGAAGATGAGGAGTTGTGGTCCTAATTCCGGAGATACTACAAAAATCTCTATGTCGTACTCTTATAGCATTTTCTAGAGAGCTACTCTCTATTAGAGATCATTGTAATCTCGAAAAAATATTCTGTATTTCATTAAAAAAATCATAAGTTTGGTTTGCCATACCTTTTAAGAACACGGTGTACAAAATTCAGTCTCACCGAAAAAACCTCTAGTTGACGGGCGTATTTTAGTATTTAGCAAGTTTCATATCATAAAAATAAAATATTTGAAGTGGAGTGGACAAATCAAGTTGACTTACCTACTAGTTAAAAAGTAAAATATTTGTTTTAAATTTCTTAAATTTTAAGGTAGAAATTCGTAGTCAAGTTGTCATTATGTTGAAATAAACAAAAAAGAAAAAGAGAAGACAATTGATAATCGGGTTACGTTTAGACATAGAATCCTAAAACTTGTAGTAAACGCGGTTCCAAGAAGCACACCTGGCTCACAAAATTTATATCTCATCCGTCTTGCCTTTTAAAAATATGTTTGCGGTATGCAAATCGACTACACAGAAACGGATTAACTTGTTTGGATTATTCAACGTTGTTATTAACAAATAATTAAGCCATTTGTAAGCCGAGAAAAACGTTCGGTGCATACAGAGTGGCTGATTTTCGTCGTTTTTTGTCTCGCGTATCCTATTACGCTTCATCAGATAAGAAAGTTTTAAGATTTTGATTGTAATAGCTTAATTCTTAAAATTCGAACAATATGCTTAAACGATAATGATAAAATCTACAAAAGGAGACCAGAATTGTGGCGAGACAACTCATGGTTCTTGCACCATGATAATGCGCCCGCATAATTCTGGTCAATTTCCTTTCATACTCTCTAAATTTTCTTTTCCGGTTGTCTCTGTCTTCTGTCCATGGCATCTGCTTTTTCATTGCTTTCAACAAATCCGACGGAATCCTAATTATTTTTTCTCTGACTATACTCTTGTTGCTCCTCGTATACTGTTCTACCTTTTCCAATCTCATTATAATCCGTCCGAATATTTCTTCCGCTGTCACTCTCTCGTCCTTTTTTCGTCACCCTTTGGCTTTCCGAATCATCACTTGAGTCTATTTTCCGCCTCCTAGGTTTCCTTTGTCTTACGCTTTCTTCACTTTTTCCGTGTCGCACGCTTTGTGCATTTCGGTATCTTTCTTTTGTTTCACACTTTCGTTTCCAATCTTGCTAACAACCTATCTCCTTTATACGTCAGCTGCATCCATCCTCGTCCTTTCCTACTTCAGTTTTCGCAACACTTTCCTTTCTATTTCCTAATCTTTCAATTTTCTTCATAACTCCTCTGTTCCTTCCTTTCTATCTTTTGCTTATTACGCAATCCTTCTTCCTCTTTCATTTCCGAGTACCAGCTCTTTCCGCTTCTATCCATTGTCTGATATTCTACTGTCCGCTACACATGTCTCGAGGTCAAGATGCAAATGGCCCCGAGGAGTAATTTCCTACTATTTATATGTTCATCCGCGGTAATCTTACTTCCGTTCACTGTTTCTTACACTTTTCTCAGTTTCACTTCACTTTTCACCACAGTTCCCATTTTATCTCGGCATTTTAATTATTTTAAGCTTCTATTCTCCTTGCGTTCGGCATTTTACATTTTCCTTTTTTTTACTCTTTCAATCTCTCGTTTATATATAAAACATCCACCATTCATCAGTATACGCACCTTACGCTAATTGCAACGTTACATCTATGTTTTTACAATGTTTATTATTATATCTATGACTATTATTCAATATACTTTTATCAACTTCCATTTCAATTTCCTTTCACCCACTCATACCTTAATACTATTTACAATTATTTTTTAATATATTTTGTCCATTCTATCACTTTCGTCCAATTTTCTTTTGCCATTTCGCCCAGTCTAAGAGGGTAATGTCCCATCTCGTTTATCTATCTATCTTTCGCCCTCTTCCTTTTCGGTAGGGAGCATCGTAGAACCTCATGCCGCACATCCTCCCTTTCTTGCCCACATTCGTTTATTTCACTCTCATTGCTCAACCTGAATCTATGCAAATACGCCTTAAAATTGCCGTGACGCATAACGACCTGCGTTAACTCGAAACTTCTTCAGCCTCTCTATTTACCACATTTAAAAGTCATACATCCATCTACCCATATCAGCCTCTACGCAACTATTCTGCCATTAATTCATTTCTCTTTCGTGTCTCCATCTTTTCAAAACACTTTATTTACTTATACCTTCTAATCTAACCGCTTCTTCGTTACTTCTACTTATAATGTCTTTGCATTTTCTGAGCGTCGCTTTAATTCCATTATTTTTCCTATCTTTCCATTCTACTACTATCCTACAACCTTCCTCTATGTCCGTTTCTATTTCCATCTATATCTCATTTATCAGTGTGGAAAAATAAAAGGACCTACTAGAGTATTTCCTACAATTCCCATTCAAACGTTTAAGCTGAAATTATGTTGAATCTTGAAATAAATATTTCATGAGTATTTTCTTCCTACCATGAATGAACATTATGAAGGTTTACTACACCTACTCTAGGAAAATTTGCTTCTTCGGTGAAAAGTATATTCATTAGGAAATTTAAGTCATGCCTGGAACTATTAATGTACCATTGACAAAAATCCACGCGGTTAGGTAAATCAGGGTCATTCAATTCCTGCACGGGTTGACGGTGAAAAGGGTATAAAAGATTTTCATGAGCTACATTCCACACAAGACTGTGAGAAACTTGGACACCTGTCTTGTGCTTGTACCACAGTCTTGTTCTAGATGTTCCAGTATACCTTCCTCAGTTTCAACAGTTCGGACATTGCGCCTTCTTCCGGCACCCTCACGATTGGGCTGAATTTAACCAGTTTCACAAAGCCTTCTTTGCACCGAGGCCAATGTTTGGATATCTTTGGTGGTATAATCTTACTGCAGCGTTACTATTTTTGCATGTCGACATATTCGTCATTGGTATAAATACTATTTGCCATAATTGTTCCGATAATAAATTAATCAATTGGTACTAATTATTGGTTGACAGAAAGTGTCAATTTATTAATATGATAAATAACAATTTATTTGTTATAACATCCGCCTACTTTATTTTTACAAATTCCCGCAATTAGTGAACGATGACGCATCTAATTTTTTTACTAGAAAACTATTGGTTTTAGCGAAAAATTACAATAGGTAAAAGGGTTGCGCAATAAATCAGTCTTTCCAAAAAGTATTTTTAAATAAATAATTTGCTTCATATAAAAAATGTCTAATAAAATATTGCAATGGGGTCGACTGTTTCACTCCTTTATAAAATACGCCAATGACCGAAAAAATATTGAAAAGGTGTCTCTTTATTAGTAAGAGGCTCAGACCAAGTTTCGTGTCTCTAGCATTCCTCATGTTAAAGATAAAAATTAAAATGTGAATTTCAATTCCCTCCTTTAAGAGGGTATATCGCTTCAGGGGTGTAACTTTCATATAAGGTATTTTTACTTCAATCTTCTTATTTTTGGCTCTACATTCACTGGTATCATTTTTGCTACTTCATTTGAAAACACCCTGTATACTTTTTTTATATTTATTTCTGTGTCCCAACTATGGCGTTCAAATTTGTTTCGCTCTGTAGAGGGTGCGCGAATTGTAGAAATTATAATATGGACTCGCGTTTGGCAAACATTTAGACTCCTTCTAGCCAACAGGCCCGCTCATAATTACATGACGGCGGCCGTCACATGCGGCCCAAGATGTTCGCGGCTCGGTGTCGGGCGGCCGCTGCGGCAGGTGCGGCTCACCTGGGGCCCCTCGAACAGGCGGGCCAGGTGCCCCGCGCGGCACGAGCCGGGCCACATCTGCCGCCCAGTTGCGCATCGGCGGGCCACTTTTCGACGGCGCGGTCGCTGCCGGAACCGCCGCTTTTTGTCGACTATCGATGACGCGATATTGGTAGGAAGTGTGTCTGGCGACGGTAATTTGTAAATCGTACCAGTTTTTACACTTTCTTCCTGGCTTCGGGCCACTTCGCGTCAGCGTTTATGCGATATGATGATAATAAACTAAATACAATGTGTGGTTCTACAGCGCGAGATAACTGTTATACCGAGCGGTTTGGGTTGTTAGAAGTAAAACTGAAAAATGTTCACAAAAATGGATTAAAGCAGAAATGTGACTCACAACACAACTCAATGGACATAGTTAACTTAGACATAAATAAAATTGGTTCCAAGGTACACTAGACTACAGTGGCTATATGCAAGACAGTGGCGACAATAGCGACTAAACCTCACCCATCCGCCATGTTGCATCCAATGTCAAATTGAAAGTAACTTTTATAAAAAATAAATTAAGTACAAAAGTATTTTTCTTTTAAATTTTACGCACAGTTTTAGGCAAATAACTCCCTTGGAAAGTGATTTTAAATAATGAATGAATCTAGAATCTACTTGCGCAACAGGGAAGGATAAATATATAATAATAACAACTATTGGTTTATATTTTCTAGGCAAGTAAATTTAAGCATACCTACATTACACAATGAAATTTATTGGGTTTACATTAGAAAAACGAATACTTAATACTAGTGATAGTATTTGTTACAATAAATGTCCAGCAACACTTTTACTTGCAAGCTTTTTGCATGCTTTTTGACATTTTTTGGAAGCTATTTTTAATCGGAACATAATAAATCATTTTACAATTTTACTTTTGATCTGATGACAATTTGGTAGATCTACACCAGATATTTATTTTAAGAAAAACTCTTTTAAATTTATGTTTTGTCGAGATTCAATCGCAAAAATGTTGTAAAAGTACTTTCCATCTGCAAGAAGAAACAAATTACCGCTTCATTGCAAAAAATACTGAATGTTCTCTAAATCTCTTAAGTACGCTAAATTTTGAACATGTTTTATAGATCAGCGTTTTAAAACCAACAGCATGCAGACAGTTTGTACAAGTTTTTGACGTTTTAACGATACTTTGGGCAATATATCCGCACACATTATAAAGATAATTTAATTCACTAAAACTAAGATTAAATTTTAGTTTTTCTATGTTAGCAGGAACCTTAACTTCCTTATAAGTAGGTCTTATATTTTTTGTTATGGTGTCCAAAAAGCCTGAAAGAAATTCATGGTCATCATCCTCATGAAGCTTCTGCAGACATTATAACTATCCCTTAGCACAGAATACCCAATAGTTTCACTAGTAATCACCAAAATTAAAATAAAACAATACAAATATTGAATAACACCATAAGAACGCTCCTGACACCGTGACATTTCACAGATGAATTTGACACTGGATGCAACATGGCAGCTAAAATCACGTGGACCAATTAAAAATGATACACTCTATTGTCGCCACCGTCTTGTGGACTAGGATTTTGGAACAACTTCTACTACTTAATAGTAGACCGCAATTAAATTTGTCTATTTGGAAGATTTTTTGCAAACAAGAAATAAAACGTTAGTCCAGTCACTGAAGCATTTTGGCTACCAATTTTTTCGGATGGAATGGATTGACGTGAAATTTGAACTGTAGCTAGGGAATAGCCCAAGAAACAAAATTTATATAGTGCCGATGTGTGCTTTTACGCTAGGGGTGGATGCCACCCCTTCTGGAGGGTGGGATTTTTTTTTATTAAAAATAACCTCACGATTCGATAGAGAGACGAATTCTAAACATAAAATGTTCCATAAGAATTTTTTCTACAGTCAATAGTCAACAAAAAATGCATGTTTTTGAGCCATTTTTCGCGAATATATCAAAAACTACAAGTTTTATCAAAAAAATGATCGTAAGCAAAAATGAAGGTAATTAAATAGCAAAGAGATTGCTTTTTTTATTTTTGTAGGTGGTATCGAACCCGAGTTATGACTACCAGAAGTTGAAGTCAATTTCGAAGATAGCTTTAATCGAAACGTTCATCGTCCTGTAGCGGAAAAATTAAAGCTGTTTCGAGGAAAACTTATATGACACTTATTAAAGTTCTTGAAAAGACCTTTAAAAGTCGTTAGCATGAAAACTAATGAAGTTACAATCAAAATAAAATGATTGTCTAGATTTTTGAGAAAAAAAAATCGGTATTAAAATGACTTGACGGAAAAAAAGTTAAACGTATTCCTTCTGCAATTTACTTTATTTATGTATTAACAGTAGATTTTGGGAATTTAAATGATTTTAGAAGCTTAAATTTAAAAAAATATTTAATTTACTTTTGAATAATTTTTTTTAAAAAATTGCCATTTTTCAAAATATTTCAAAAACTAACAAAGTTATAAAGAAATTGATAGAATTAGAAATTGTAGGTTTTTTCTTACTGAACAATTTGTATTTTTTTAAATTTTTGTAGGACAAAATTTGACAGAATTATGACCGTTAGAAGCTCAAAACTAAGCTCCAAGACCGCCTTTCCTGAGCCCTTTTAGCTTACAAATCTAAAAAGCGAAGGGCTCAAAAAACTGAAAATCACAGAACTTAAAGTGCTTTAAATTTCTTACAAAATGGTTTTTTAAGTAAATTTATAACTTTAAAATTACAAAAGTTATGGTAAAAAGATTATGTAAAAATTTTCAGAGTAAATTACCATCATCTTTGTATAAAACATTTTGTACAATACATCCATTTATAATGTATATAAAAAATTTTTTATTTGATATTAATTTAATAAAAAAATATTAAGAATAAATTCAATAAAATTAATTATATCATCATACTCACATATAATTTTTAGGAAATTTTTCTATAAGGGGTAGGTCTTCCATAAGGATTTTTTGGGTGGCTGAAAAGTTGCAATATATCATAGATCATTTGAAAACCAATAAAAATTCAACATGTGCATACCATTAAAACATCTCAAGCTTTCAATAATATTTTTTTGTTTATTTTATTATAAAGGATGGTTTTTAATGGTTGCAACTTTGTACTGAGTCTTAAGCTTTCTAATGAATTACAAAAGAAATGCAATGCATTGTGAATGCAGCAAAAGAACATTTTAAACTGTTAAAACCTTTTTTTTCTATTTTTTTGGCCAAGGGTAGTAACAATGGGCGAGAAATTGATTGAAAACATATTTTCGCATCACCATATTTTATTTACTGACGAATCAACATTCACAACTAATGGCGTGGTTTCCTTTCAAAATTGTAGATACTGGGCTAAAGACAAGATCCAAATTCTCGATTGATAACTAATAATCAAAAATTTAAGAAAACTATATTCCAGGTTTCGTGTGAGTTACTAGACAGTGATAACACAGCCCCACAAAAATAAAAAAAGGATCGGATCATGTATTTCCATGTATTTTTTCCGCTGTATCCGAATCTGCCTTCAGATTTGGCCCAACGGGTCTGAGTTTTCAAAAAAACAGGTCAAAATTCACAAAAAAACGTCATTTACGACCCACGAAAGTTATAAAAAATCAAATTCTACTAGCTCACTAGACGTATGATTTTTCACTCGTTTAATTCCAATTTATCATCGTAGAGTCAAACAAGCTGGTCCAATTTAATTCAAAAACAGAAAATAGATCAAAATGCTTAAAAACGTCATTTTCATGGCATAATTCGTGTTGCAAAGTTCTGGATCCATCTTTTTATTCATCCACCCATTTATGAATTCATACATCTTTCTATCCAGTCGTTGATACATGAACACGCATATTTATTCATCCACCTGTACCACCTATAAAACCCACCCATCCACCCATTCACCCATCTATCCATCTACTTTTTGTACTGAGAGATGAGATAACAGCCTAGAAGATTGAGAATGCAATAAAACTTGTAGAATAAATACTCTACTTTCTAAACAAAAGAAAATGATATCTACAAATCATTCTTATTTTTGCTTCTATAACGTGTTCTCTTTTCTTCAAGGGATCTATGCAAAGGGTTACGCTTTCGTTTAGTTTCTCTATTTTTCGTTTCTCTTTTTAACAACCAACAAAAATCGGCCATCGGCGTTTTTAAGCAATTTGATCTATTTCCTGTTTTTGAATGAAATTGGACCAGCTTGTCTGACTCTATGATGATAAATTGGAATTAAACGAGTGAAAAATGATACGTCTAGTGAGCTGGTAGAATTTGATTTTTTATAACTTGTCGATCGTAAATGACGTTTTTTGTGAATTTTGACCTGTTTTTTTAATTTTCCCGAAAACTCAGACCCGTTGGGCCAAATCTGAAGGCAGATTCGGATTCAGCGGAAGAAAATACATGGAAATACATGGGTCTGAATACCAGATCCGATACATTTCGATCCGACAAAAAGTCGCGTCCAACTCTATATTTCCAGGCCTAAATGTCATTTTAATATAAAATAAACACAATGTCACGTAACAAGAGCGAACTAGAGCATTTGTCCGTGGCATTCTAAAAATTGACTTGCGACCTCAGAAAATTAAAGCTTTTATCAAGATCTCGACGAAGAAAATTCCGTGGCGAAGGGTAAAATAAAATTCTGTTATAAATAGGCCCTCGTATCCGGAAACCAAGGTCGAGTGTTACGTAGAACTAATAATAGAGTTTCGGGGGAACCTAAAAGCTGATACCGACCCGTTATATAGACGTTCTAGGGCTGCAGAGCATAAAAAATCATTCAATGGCGGGTAAATTCTGAAGCCGGCGCGGCGGGTGGAACCAAGGTACGACCGGGCAAGTGCGGACTGGTTTTACACGAAGAAAAAGATTTATTTAGGTCAAACGAAGTGTTCGTGTCTGTACAGGGTACACATTTTGAATGGGAATGTTATGAAGATATAAAAAAAACTATTACGGTTTTCAAAAATATTAATATATAAACATTTGCAAATAATTAAATTATGTTCTATAATTACTTATTAATTATTTTATCAATTGCAATATACTCAATTCATTTCAAAATTAATTATCAATTACTATTATTAATGTGTATATTCATAACTTTTTATATTGCTTTGTTTATAACATAATTTAACAGTTTCAAATAGATGACCAAGGTATAGGGAATTGGTTCAATTTACTCTGTGTCAAATCGAATAAACCATATTCCATAGGTCCATAGGTCTTTTCTTTCTTTCAAATCTCAACCGTTGAAGGGATCACTTCGTAGCTTCATTACCTCGTTGAAATATATTATTAACAATTGTGTAACTTTTGAAATGTTAATCAACGTGTAAGTTGGATTTCGTTAGTAATATTTATATAGGGTTTATCCCGTAAGCAGCTGTGCTGGATTTTATTTCACGAGGAGAAGCTCACTTACAATTAGTGAGTAAGAATTGTTCTTTGTATAATTTTCTCTGATGGGTTTATAAATTCAAAAATATTCACATCGAAATATTAATCTACTTTTTAGGCTTCTTTGAGCGGGTCCCTCATCGTCTTATTATCACGATTACTTGGGAAATATAAGATTTTGGAAGTACGACAGACTTGCATGGTTATAGGTTATAACACCGCAATCTTGGGGGAATATTCGTTGACAGAATATACTATTGGACATCCTGCCTTTCCACCCTGCTGAGCTCGTTCTTCTATCACCACGCTCCGTGATTCTGTTAGCGGAGTGGAGAGACATAACCTCGCTTAGTTGACGGCTATTCTGAGACAAGACACTTGTTGATATTTAGTACACCGACACCACCTTAGAGCTAGCAAGGAACCACCTTACTCGTCGTAGGTATATATACTTAGTTTAACACCACGTTCTAAGATAAGTACTTGGCCTCCATATCCTTCACTGTTTATTTGTATTGTAGTGCTTAGTTAATTAAGATGATTTTAGTTTAAGGTTTTTAGATGTATAAATTAGCTAACTGTACACAATTTGCAATTGCACTTTGGGGGGATATAACTAACAATATTTGTGATATAACTTTGACATTCAACCTCATTGATTCTCTACATGACTAGTAAATGATATACAGAGTGACCTGTAAGTTTATTTTCATCAGTCCCTGCAGTGAACGATAGGCAAACAGATTATTAATAACTTCCTTTTCACAGGTAACCTTGTGTGCTCTGACTTCAGACAAATTCAACCCTGAGATTAAGAGTTGCTGCCTTTCCAGATATGACATTTGTTGACTTCTGACTAGTAGAGTTTTAGAGGCTGGAATAGCGTAGCAAAACGTTCTAAACAGTTTAATACCATTTTTGAACTTCTATTTTTTATTATTTGAAGGTTTTAAATTGAAAATTTTGAAGATATTTGAATAATCAAAACTACATACTCGTAAGTTATGTTCTGAGGCGCTGAAGAAAACGAAAATGCCCACAGAGGCTTACTCTTGAGGGTTTCCACTACATCGGGATCATTGCGAATAATTTCTTCGGAAACATGCAAGAAATCCTCAATTTACAGCGCAAATACTTGTTACCGATGAAGCATGTTTCAGTCGAAATGGTGTACGTAACACCCACAACACTTCGCTTGCTGGAATTATTGGAAGACGTGCCATTAAATGTTCGGCAAAATATGTGGTTACTGCATGACGGAGTCCCCGTTCACTTTTTTGGAAGAGGGCGCCACTTTCTAAACATTGCTTTTCTCGATCGCTGGATAGGCTGCGGCAGCCTACTCAGATAACAATAATTTTATGAATGAGGGAATTTTATGAACTTATCTGAATTTAACCACCATCAAGACTAAATTTAGAACAAACCACGTAAAATTCAAGGCCAATATGCGGATGCGCTCATAATATAATCGAGTGTAACTGTTATTGTAGTTTTTTTTTAACAGGCTCGTTAGCTCAGTGGTTAGAGCACCGCACTCAACTCTCCAGGCGGAGGTCGTAGGTTCGAATCCTACATGAGCCCACTTTTTTAAATCCTTGTTCACATTTAACTAATTTTCAAGATTTTCTTTATGTAAAGTTAATATATTTAATTTATTTTATTTTATTTTTTTTCACACATCAAGAAAAAATCAGGTTAAGTAAAATCAGGGATTACAAATGAACCAAGACACGAACATTTTTAGGACTTCTTTACATATTGTATAATTTAAATATCGTGTGTATAGCAGGTAAAACTCTTGTCTGCTCCCACTATAGCAAATAGACTGTCAATTTATTATTTTTAAGAAGGTAAGTGGATTTTACCGTAGAAGTGGAAGTTGCTATGGACAATGGGAGGTAATTGAGATAACTTACCTCCCTAGGGAAAAAGGCGATTTCGAGTTATAAATTCATATTTTATGAACAAATAAATAGAAACATTTGATGAACATTACATTTTAGTAATTATTATGAATGAATATCTGACTGATTCATTAAAACAGCACTTGTTGGCTATTTCATTTTTGTTACTTAAACTGTCAGCAACATAATTTTCTGCAATTGTGGCTGATTTCCACACACCATGTCTTTTAATTGCTAATACATCAAAATTCTCTATTAGCCAGTAACGTTGCCGATGTTCTTCGGAATAAATAATCTGTATATGTTTCAGGATGTTCTAGTTTCAAAAACTGTGCAATCTTATTAGGAATCATAGAAAGGGTATTCTTGCCGACTGGTTGGTTGTAACATCTACCTGCTTGATAGCGCATAAAAAAGCTTGAAATTTCAGTTTTAATTTCCAATCTAATGATATATTTTTTTATGTGTTATCAGGTGCCTAGACGAGAAAATCGTTGACTTGTTCTCTTGTAAAATCGTTCGACTTTTTAAGTGTATTTATAGCCGTCATTCTTACGTTCCAAAAATTCTCTCAGCTTGGGGTATTTTGATATATCCACGTACTCCTTTCTGAAAATAGTTGACTTAATCATTAAGTATTCACTCCACAAACTCGCCGGTGACTTTAAAGTTGTTGACTTCTCCATGAAATATGCTAGCAGTGACATTTCAGAAACACCAGTATATTTGGTTTATTTTTGGGTTATTTTTGGTTCTGGCACCATTCTTTAAAATTTCTATATGCTCGTCGGTACCGCACTTTCGCCTTCTCGGGCCAAAAAATTCGCAGGCGGCATTTGCTACACTTTCTATTTGAAAATTACTCGTTTAGAAATAATAATTGAAAACCAGCAAAATTGCAAATTTTATGTAGGTAGCTTTGTTTATAAACACCTTAGAAACGACAAAATCCAAACAACCAAGGCGACTTTGCAAGATTTCGAATAATGTCAAAATGAATTGCTTAAGAAATGTCAAAAAATAAAACCTAATCTTCATTTTATGGACCATAAAGAACTGTGCGAGCAGATAAAATGTTATACACCATGCAGCAGTTAAGTATAATTTACCAGTCTCGGGCTCTATTGCCAGTGCTCGCTCCGCTCGGGCGCAAAATCATCCTCGACTGGTAAATAATACTTACCTCCTTTATGGTGTAAATAAATATTCCGGGCACATACTGACACTGACAGGAACTTTTTTTGTCCAATCAGCACGTCAAAACTCAGTCATGTTCAGTTCCCGATGGTGCCGGTGTTAAACAAAGAAGAGAAATGGTTCTGTCAGCACCCAAAAGAAACTTGCAGCGGTTTTGGGTGTTCTAATTTATCGGGTTTAAACAACTTGTTCAGATTCGAAAGTTTGGGGAAACTCAGAATCACTCAGGACTATGGATATGACAGTACGTTAGACAAAAAGAGTACATTTTTGATCTTAGATCCTACATTTTTATAAATAGACACCCAAATATCAGACATTTGTAATAGATATAATGCCATTCAAATTAAATCTGAATTGAATCAATGATGTAATAATTGAAATAAGTGGAATAATTAATTAGGTATAAAATATAGAAAAAAAATAGTTTATCTTTAAAACCATGGGGAAAAGCAGATTTTTTCGGACTTGTCTTGAGAATTTTTAATAACTAGCAAATATAATCAAGTTGCAATTTAAAGCATTTTTTACGATACAGCCGTCACATTTACAGACGATAGTACCCGTAAGGCTATATGTATTTATGTAATCATTCCTTTCAGTGTATAAATGAGACAGACAGAGACGGTCAAGAAGGCTGCTAAGAAGGTAACTGTCCAGGTGCAGGTAATGCAGCTGATCGACAGGTGGCGTCGCGTAACACACGCCTCAATTCATTAGCGCCCCGTTTAAATTAAATACTTCTTATAATCGGATTAACCGTCTTGCAGTCGGCTGTGCATATCCGATTGCGTGGGATTTCTTTGCGGAATTTCATCTGAGGAACGTCAGGGGGTTATTGTCAAATACTGAAATGTGCATACAAGGGATGCAAATATGGAAATTAATTCCAAATTTTTGTAAATTAAATTGTCACACATTGTCATCTTCACAGCGCTGATAGCGGTACTCTAAAATTAAGAATACCCGATAAAATAAATATTAACTCCAATATATTTATAGTTAATAATAATACAATACAGCATTCACCGAAAATCTACAGCATAAAGAACTTTTTCTTAGATTTCATATCAGTTTTTAGTAGTTTCTTCTGAATTTGACAAAAACTGATTCAAATGTTGCTTAGTACAATAGCATGCTTTGGAATTGGAGAATGTTATATTTTCTGTCCTATTCTTAGAGATAAAAATTAAATCACCAATACAAATATTTCAATTAAATAGTAACATCCTTATCAGCATCAAGATAAAGTTAGAAAATTGTGGTCGTCGTCAACAATGACCACATTTTGAGCGAGCATTTAGTTTTCTAGTTAAAAGACGAAAATACTGCTATTTTCGGTGACTTTCGTAGACGCTACGGCTAGAAGTTTCTGAAATGTTGACTCTGTATCTAGACTTTTTCACATAGGAAAGAGTCGTTTACTTAATTTTTTTAATAACTGACTGTTTTCGATTCATACTATATTTTCCAATGAAGGGTACAGTTGGCTATTTCCTAGCTAAAAATACCTATTCCAATAATACATAGTTTGTCAGTAATCTCAAAAAGTAAATAAGATATAACCGTTTAAACAGAATTTGGTACCATTGTTGTGTATGGGACGTAAATAGAAGCTTATTTAAACATAGTTGTTTTGTGTTTTTCTTTAAAACGTATCAACTAATATTACATATTTACTAGCACCTATTTGTGTAAAAGTAACATTATGCTTAGGTCTCTAAATATAAAAATCTTACAAATTTAATTTAAACGAATGTGGCCTATCAAAGTGAAGAGAAGTCGATATTTTTTAAGAAGTGAGGTTCAGACCAATGTGTGTTTACAAGCGACAGAGGACAACCTGCACAGCATTTTAATAATATTTTGTTAATGTATGTTACGATTTAAGAACAAATAATATTTTTGTTTTGTTTTCAATTAAATATAGGTGTACATAATATTTTATATCTGATGATACCAATTATTATATACATCGGGTGTTTCAGAGTTGAAGTGACAAAAGCCTAGGGGATTTTGCTCTGCGAAATATGTAAAAAAGTTCATATGAACATGGGTTCGCAAGTGCCTCGTTTCCGAGATACAGTGTGTACAGGTAAAAATAGTACATTTGTGTCTCTAATACTTTTTAGGGTCTCGCTTCGTTTTCGAGAACCTACAAAAAAAAACGACTTGCTCGCTGGGTACGCCCCTGAAAATTCTGGATCAAATCTAATCGGTCCCGTTGATAATTGTTTTAATAAACCTTAAAAATTTCATCCAAATCGTATGTGTAACTTTTTCATCTTTGACTTTTTAACAAATTGGACAGCAAATTCCGTTTTCACGAACTGTTTTACGTTAAAAAGGTACTCTTGTTTCAAATCGTTATCTTTAACGGTTTCTGAGAAAATCGCTCTTGAATTAATCCCAGTTTGGTCAACTTCATAGTAATTTAAACAAAAAATAATAATAATAATTTTCCTTTCCTCTCTTTTCCATTTAAAGGATTAATTTTTATTTAATTTAATTTTTTATTATTATTTTTTTATTAAAATTAGATTAAATTTAAACAAAAAAATTTTTTTTGTTTAAATTACTATGAAATTGACCAAAGTGGGATTAATTCAAGAGCGATTTTCTCAGAAACCGTTAAAGATAACGATTTGAAACAAGAGTACCTTTTTAACGTAAAACAGTTCGGGAAAACGGAATTTGCTGTCCAATTTGTTAAAAAGTCAAAGATGAAAAAGTTACACACGCAAAGTACCAAGGGCCCCCCCGTACCCACCCCAATGGACCTTGTGGAAATAAATGGATTAGTCCATCAAATTGCTCATCAAAATTTAGCTGTGTATACCAAATTTCATTCATTTATCACAACGCGATTGAGAGATATTGCAAAAAAAATGATTTCCATTCCTCCCTCTTCAATAGGTCCCTGTGCCCTTAGGAAGCATTTCCGGACCCATGTTCATATGAACTTTTTTACTTAGTTTTGATCATAGAATCGGCCTGTTCAGGGTTGGCAGCTAATTATGAGACACCCTGTATAATACGTGTCAGAACGGTACCGCTGTTGTATTACTACAATTATGAGTGGAAAGGTGACTTTTTGAAATGTATTTCCTTCTTTGATTCGTTGGTAGAACTGAGTCATACGTCAAAAAACTTGACAAAGTCTGTAGCAGTGTAAAACCACACTGTACCAATAAATTCGTGAATTAATTCATGAAGAACTTCGTCAATTTATTCATGAATAAATTGTCAATGTACAACAGCTATTAATAAATTGTGAGACTAATATTGACTTCTATGCCCACGAATAGAACTTTCATGAGGAAAAAATTTCGAAAAATATTTTGGAAATAAAAAATAAATTGGACATATATTTGCAAATTATTTTTATTTTTCCTATACATATACAAACAGTCCCTTTTTAGTTTTCTCCATTTTACCATTTCTTTTTATAAAGTTGTAGTAGGTATTATGAAGTTTGAACAATAGAATGTTAGTGTCAAAATAAAATTTAAATACGAAAAAAAAATTATATCTATCAGTTGATTACGAAGAAATATATTATGCACAAATATGCACAATTTTAATTTTTAATTTTCTCATTTCTTTTCTCATTGTGAGCATAGAAATATTCCCACAAAAATTGATATTGGTCTCATGCTCCATTATCAAAATATATCAACTTTTATTTTCATCGGCCGCCACTGTTGCACACAGATACGGTAGTTGCAGTAGCGATAATAATTAATTTGGTGGTAGCCGGTAAGAACTAGCGTTTACGTCCGTACATGCATTTGAAATTCGCCCCGAAGAAAAGCTTCTGATATCCACTGAAAAGTCGGGGGGGTTATGAATTATTTATAAGACCAGCTTGTGCTTAATTAACACTTAGTGCACGCGATGAAGCGTATTCCTACCGGAGCGGTAGCCGGACGGTCTCAGTGGCCGGCTTGCCAGCTATTTATAAACAAAGGCAATGCAAATGGAACAAATTATTTTAAAAAACGGAATTGATCTGGGCATCAAACGTCTGCTGAGATTAGTATTAACTAGTAGAACTGGTTTACTAATTACCTGGTGGATTGAGGCCGTTTATAAAGCGAGCCTACTCGCTTGATTTGTTTAAAAATCCGGCTACCAAGAATGAGCGTTGCACTTGTGGAGCTCCATTACAGCACCCGGTAAGTACCTGGAAAAGAAATCATGGGACTAAGAATAATAAAAATAAGTTTTGCGATACGTTTTTATAATTTATGACATAAGCTTATAAGGTTGGCTTTGATCTTTATTCAGCCGCTTTTGGTGACCTTGAATAGGGAAGTAACAATCAGGACCGTAATAAGATTTTTTTATTTGTACTGGAAAGCGTATTGGAATATATAAGGATCGTGATAAATAAATAATTTAAAAAGTAAAGATTTTAATTGTGCGTCATTTTCATTCTAAAGAGTTGGCATCATTGTGCAGGGTTACATGTTTTAGTAACCATATTGCGGTTGCACAAAATAGAGCACTATATGACGGATAGGTGAGTGGAAGATTGTGAAAATTCATTACAATGCGGAGAGTGTGTAGCTGAGACTGTGTGTATGGAATTTTCGGTAGAAGCATTGCCCCGAATGAAACAACTGTGAAAAGATCACCTTAGGTGTTGTGTTATAAATAATAATAATAAGTTTTTGAATCATTTAGTGTACAGGGTGATTCACTATATTTTGCCCCCCCCTTTTTTGTTTTAAGAGTTATAAAAAAATGTAAAATACAAAAGTTGCACGAAGTTTTATGAATATTTCGAAAATGATATTTCAAAAACAAATGAAGTCCAGACAAAACGGCCGCGGATATTAACTTTAAATGGAACATCCTGCATATTTTTACATATTTGAATAGAACGTTCCTTGTCGAGTATATTCATATAAGGTTTGTTTTGTCCATCTCTAACAATAAGAGAGATACTATTAAAAAAAGAAAAGACTGTTTTTTTATTAAGAGAATAAGATATCTTGTAATTGTTAGATCTCTTTCAGGCACTTCTGCCTTTTTTCCAATTCCATAAGGATTTACAGATTTAGTTGTAATATATTTTAACATATCGGACATTGATGTGGTCCAAAATGCGTATAGGTATTCTAACTAAATCTCACTAATTAGGCCGTGAGAGGCCTAATTACTCATAGAAAATGTTATATGGTAGGCCGTGACAGTGACAGGTAATGTCATGATAATATTGTTATTTATTGACGGTTTGTATTATTATTTAATTAAAATAGATTACACAGAAGTAGAAAATTGAAATATTAAGAATTAAATTAAATTCCTATAATATTTAAATTTTCTACTTCTGTGTAACCCATTTTAATTAAATAATAATACAAACTATCAAACAATAACAATGTTGTCATGACATTACCTGTCACTGTCACGGCCTACCATATAGCATTGTACATGAGTAATTAATTAGGCCTCTCACGGCTTCATTAGTGAGATTTAGTTAAAATACCTATAGGCATTTTGGACTATATACGATATGTCAAAATATATTACAACTATATCTGTAAATCTTTACGTAATTGGAAAAAAGGCAGAAATGCCTGAAAGAGCATGTATTGTCCAACTTTTGTATTTCAAAACCAAATTATTAACTATTAACCGAAAAGTTAATGGTGGGTCAAAATATGGTGAATCATCCTGTACCTAATACATATGTTATTCATATCTGCTGCGTCTAAAGTTAATAAGATTAATAAGAAGTAAATATCTTTAACAGTTGCTATAATTACATTTTATATCACAATATTAAGAAATATGGACAAACCAACAACCAGCCAACAAACCAGCTTAAAAATTATTGACAATAATGCTCCCAAATGTATTTAATAATAATTATAATATATAAACTTTTATTATTTTATATATTTTCTTATCATATTATTTGTTAAATAAAAACTAATTAATATAATTGGAGGCATATATTCTTTGTAAATATTTTTATTTATGTCCACATTACCATACAAAATAATTTATGACTTGAAATAATTAGAAGAAACAGGACAATCAATAAAATTCAAAGGTGATCCCTGTTAGGAAAGGAAATGCACTCATAAATACTTTTTTGTGGAAACTATTAAACAATGTATTGTGTGAATCATTAGAAAATATATTGCAAATATCAGAAAAATACTTTTATCATCTTATATACCTATATTTTTTTTGTAATATAATTTAACAAGTGAGAGTTAATAACAGAATATGTGTACTTACGAAAGAAACCTAGTAAAATGACCAAAAAAATGCTGGACATGCTATTTGAAAGTACATTCGATCAACTTTACACGATTTTTGTATAAATATCGCCAATATCCATCAACTGCTTTAGAAGACATAAAAATGAGTATTATCAATATATCAATATACCTTCATTTATCCTAATTTATCTAAATTTTCTGTAAGTATTAATTTTAATCAGCGAACATCTTGCAGAAGTTTTGCTATCGAATTATTGTATCATCTGTATTAGGTAAGCAAAAATCTGCTACCACTAAAATTTAGGTATTTGGTTCCAAAACATCCAGTATATGAATCGTTCTTATACCTGCAGCAGAAGCAATCTTGGTTGTAGGTAAACAGTAGACTATAGGAATTGATGGACTTGTAATAAAACAGCCTACCTGACTTATTGGCAAAATAATGTCGTAAATATTGAGATGAGCTGACTTCCGAAGGCCATCCCATCTCATACCTTCGAACTGAAAGATATATGATCATTTTTAAGTAACTACTGAAAGGTTCAGACAGTATATTGTTCAAAATGAACATTTGCAAACAATTTACCAAACAATTGTATTATTTAGAAAGAGAGTTGTTTGACCAGTCATGGTTTTCATTAAAATATGTTGTCTAACATCTTCTAAATCGCTGTTTACTCGAGACGAAGTGAACAATATGCACAACTCTCACAGATGGTCTGATGGGAATAAAAAAAGAATCTACTTTTCAACTAATTCAACTAATTGGGCCCTTCTTTACTGAAGAACTTTTTATGTAATGAATTGCCAGGTCTATTGGAAGACATTTCTATGCAGGGTATCCCATATAAAACTTTCCACCTGAACATTTCGTTTACTATGAAGTTTTGAAAAAATTTCAAAAACACGTTGATTTTTAGTTTGAGGGGGACATCATTACTTATTTTGCAGTTGCCACCCCTCCGTAGAGCGAGGTATCAACTTTGAAATTTCAAATGGCACTACAGGACGTGTGATACATCGTTTGAAAGCTCTTTTGATACTGACTTTGAGTCCGAAAAATAAAAACTAATAAAAAAATCGTTATTCGTTTTCAAGAAAAAAACATTGAAATTAAATCTTTGAAATTTTATATTTTTACATTTAAAATTGTTTATAATAGATGCTCAAATTGTGCACCCAGTTGTTCTTGGCAAATATGGAGCCTGTCTACGAAATATCTCCTTACATTTGCAAAAACCTCTGGAGTTAAATTCCGACATTCGTTTAGAATACGTTGTCTTAAATCTTCAAGATTTTCGGTTTGACTTGCAAAAACCACTGATTTGATATGTCCCCAGAGAAAAATGTCGTTTGGACTCAAATCGGGAGATCGAGCTGGCCATTCTATATCCCCATGCCTACCTATCCATCGTCCTGGAAAATTCTGATCCAAATAAAACAGGGTGGAGCTTCGTCTTATGGAAACGTCACAAGATTTTCATCCAGGTGAACATTATTTTCCAGAATTTCTGTGATCATGGGATCAATATGATCTTCCAACAAACGTATATAGCAGGCTCCAGTCAAAGTGCCATCTAAAAAACTGGACCAACTATGTGATTACCCAATATTTCTGCCCAGACGTCCAGCTTTTCTGGATACAAAGTGTGCGATTCCCTAACACAATGAGGGTTTTCACCCGACGAATAACGAATATTATGCCTATTCACTGTACCATTGAGAAAAAACGTAGACTCATCATGAAGCAGATATTATAAAGCATATTTTTATTTTCTGTAATTCTGTTAGACATGATATCACAAACTTCTATTCTTCGATCCGGATCATCCTCGTTCAAACAATGCACAAAATGTATTTTGTACTGATGCCATTGATGTTTTTGCAAAATCCGACTACAGGGATCCCTGTAGTACGCTCTAACGATCGCCCGGATTGGTGTGGATTCATTGTCAGTTCGCCCAAAATTCTTACTTCTATTAATTCGGTAGGAGGATTGGTTTTCTGAAGATTTGCTACGGACCCAGTTTCTCGAAATTTCTTAACAATCTGGCTCACGGAAAGTGCCCGAAAAATTCGATTTATGCAAATAACAGACTCGCATTTTTTTATACAAACAAATAAGAAAAGAGGTCTACTTCCAATAATCAAATTTTTCAACTGCCCTTTTTAACTTTTAGAACTATTTTTTTTAAGAACTGCCTTTTCGGTTAGAACTAACCCTTAGATTATGCGCTGACATGCAAACGTTGTCGGTGTAATTTGCGGACACTGTATTTTTTTTTCAAATTTTCTACTACAGTACCTTTTATTTCCCACTTCAATGTCATTTCTAGGAACATCCAGCACTGCTATTCAGACATTTAAAAGAACGTAGTACACGTCTGAAGCGAAAGACATTTGTCCACAAATCCCCTGCAACCCTTTGAAAGTGATTTCCGAACTGACCGATGGTCACGCCAATTCATCATTCCGGGAAGGCCCTTCACGTCTCGTTTTATTTTAGGCCAAACGTGTGAACACAAAACAAGGCCCCCTGAATAGCCGCGCCGTTTTGTAGGTACGGCCGCTGCAATTTGTTTGGTAAATACAATGACGAGGAGGGAGGTAGCGATTTCGGAAACATCTTCACTACAATAGGTGCAGATGTGACAACTCTTGTGTCCCGTTTAAGGAATAATGGATGGCCAAGGCTGAGGCCGAATTCAAGGCGGGTGTGGGAGCAGTCAAGATTTTTTAAACAGTAAATTGGTTACGACAGCTTTTAAAACGATTTGCCTAGTTCGTCTCAGTTAAGTTTGCTTTTTTTTTTTAAATGTATTTGCTTCGAAAAACCGACTGAGGTGAAACTTTTCAGCATAAAAGACAAAAAGCAGTGAAATAAACTGACATCAGTGGTTTAAATATGAGAGCTTAGATCTTGTAGAATAGTTTTTCAGTACTCGACAAATTAACTTTATTATTTAATAATTATTATTTATATAAATAAAAATTAAATGCAGTTTGTTGGTATGCGTATCACTTAATAACAGTTGGATCGATTTAGCTATTTTTTTAAATGTTCGTAATAGTCCGAATAAGGTTATCAGTGAAAGAAAAATTTAAAAAGTTACTCGGAAAATTGGAAAATTCTGGAAAAACTGAAAGTTCTTTTTTTTATGGTATTTTTGTATGAACTCAAGACCATAACTCACGACTCGAAAGATGGATGTGCGTAATTCTTTTTTTGTTTTGTTCGTTATGGTCCTGGAAAAGTTTTCACGAAAAAAAAATTCGGGACAATTACAAACGAAAGTCGGAAAATTCGGAAAAAATGCAAAAATCATATTTTTGTACGCACTCTCGATCTTACTAGCGATAGGAACGACATATTTCTTATAATTCTTTTTTTTTATTGGCCACAATCGTTAATAGACACAATGATCACTCAGAAACACGTTTTTTTCTCATTTTTACTTTGTTTACACATTCTCATTAACTTTTCAAAATTCACAAAAAGATCACAAACAAGTTTATTGAAATTTGGACAGGACAGCATCTGTTGGGTCAGCTAATCTACACTAAATGTCAGTATGTTTAATCTAAAACAAAGTCGTTTAATATAATTTTTTACCTGCCTTGACTAATGTCATTTGCCAATTAATCAAGTTTCAATATTTATTTTATCTGTTCCCACTATAGTAAATACACTATTAATATATTGTTTTTAAGGAAGTAAGTGGATTTTACCGTAGAAGTGGAAGTTGCTATGGACAACGGGATGTAAGTTAGGTAACTTACCTCCCTAGAGAAAAGAGCGATTTCGAGTTATAAATGCATATTTTATGAACAAATAAATAGAACTATTTGATGAACATTACATTTTATTAATTATTATGAATGAATATTTATAGTAATTGTACAATTATATTTAGTAACATTTATAAAATCTCGATAATTATTCCTCTCGAGTTTACTAATTGTCACATTTTTCTTAAAATGATTTGAGTGCTCCATTTCAGTTCCCGGAGGCTCAATATTATCTAACTGATCCATTAAAGCAGCATGATGCGACATACTACTAGAACCTGGAGTTGAAGTGTCATTGTAAAGAATCCTGTTGGCTATTTCATATTTGTTACTTAAACAATACAGCAAACAGCAATACAACTTTCTGCAATTGTGACTGATTTCCACCCACCACGTCTCTTAATGAATGCAAATACATAGACTCCTGTATAAGCCAGTAACGTTACCGATGTTCTTCGGAATGAATGGCCTGTATATGTTTCAGGATGTTCTAGTTCCAAAAACTGTGCAATCTTATTGGAAATCATAGAAAGGGTATTCTTGCCGACTGGTAGGTTGTAATATTTACCTGCTAGATAGCGCATAAAAAAGCGTGAAATTTCAGTTTTAATTTCCAATCTAATCTTGATATATTTTTTGAGAATTTCTAGGTGAGAAACAGAACACATAGGAGAAGTAATTGTAAACGTACGTGACATATCATTTTTAGAATTTGGAATTGTAACTAAAATAATGTCAACGAAATTTTTGAAATTGACATTGTCCAAAGTAAGTTTGCATAACTCATCAGAACGGCATGCTCCTGTAATGCCTAAGACCATCACTACCTTCATTAGCAAATATGTGTTATCGTGTGCCAGAACGAGAAAGTCGTTGACTTGTTCTCTTGTAAAAACGTTTGACGTTTTAGGTGTATAGCCGTCATTTTTACGTATCAAAAATGTGCTTTCAGGTTGGGGTATTTTGATATATCCACGTTCTCCTCTATGAAAATAGTTGACTTAATCATTGAATACTCAATGACCTCCACAAACTCGCTAGTGACTTTAAAGTTCTTGACTTCTCCATGAAATATGCAAGCAGTGACATTTCAGAAAGACCATTATTTTTGTTTGTAGCGCACTTTCGACTTCTCGGGCAATAAAAATTCGCAGGCAGCATTTGCTGCACTTTCTATTTGAAAATCACTCATTTAGAAATATTAATTCAAAACAAGCAAAATTGCAACTTTTATGTGGCTTTGTTTATAAACACCTTAGAAACGACAAAATCCAAACAAACAAGGCGACTGAAAGATTTCGAATAATGTCAAAATGAATTGATTAAGAAATGTCAAAAAAATAAAACTTAATCTTTATTTCATGAACCATAAAGAGCTGGGCTCGGACTCTATTGCCAACCCTCGCTCCACTTGGGCGCAAAATCGTCCTCGACTCCTTTATGGTGTAAATAACAACTATTACACCCAAATTTTTTATGTAATTTCTCTCCAACATAATGCTTATTGTATTCACAAAGTGCACATAATACAATGATACACAATTATTATTTTTTATATGCCCTCTTCACCGGAAGGAACAATTTTTATCAAACTACTTTGCTGCATCAAAAATCACATACTTAACATTAATGGTTAAGAAAAAATAGTTTAATTAAATTTGAGATGAGAACTGGTTCCTCTTCATAAGGGTTTATTTGACCTAATTTATTTGCTTTTTTTCTCAGACCCACAAATTATTTAAACAACTAGTAACAGACTAAAACTAATATGGCGATCTGTAAGTATCTTTTTATTTTTGAGCACCCAACAGATCCACAGCATTCGGCAAACATACCTTAATTGGTTTATTGCTGTTAGAATTGTGATTGCCAAGACGAAAAGTTTTTAAATTCGATAGCTCAACACCGAGATTTCCAAAAACGAAGAATATCATTAACTTTAGATTCGTCTTTCATTAATTGATTGTTTAGAGGATTAATTAATATTGAATATTATTAGGTTTTGTGCACGTTTCTGACGATAAATTAAAAAAATATGTGGCTCAGTACAAAAAAATATACTAGCGTCCTACAGTGTCTCTAGCATTAGTTGATTTTTATACAAATTCAATGAATGTCTTCATTCCCATTCTTTATTTAGCCGAATCATTACCACAGGTTTTTATCAAACTATACGATAGTCATGAAAGATTTCTAATCAGAAGAATAACCTTCTATAAAAGTATAATTATTAAAAATAAAAGTTGGTACAACCTACTACTTTTCCCAAAAAAATACCTAAATCTGAGGAATTTACCCATTACTTTGATGACGTACTGTGTCACTAAAATCCTCAGCATCCGCTACTGCTCCTTCCTCATAATTCAACAAATAGTCCTACCAGCCTCCTAGGACTACTCCCATGATTATTGCATTGTTTACTAGTCGATGGCTGTTTGTGGTAAGGCAGGGTGCGGGTTGTGACAACAACCCCGCCCGCACACTTATGGGATAGCCGCTTTTGCCTTTTAGGTACCCTGCCGGAGACGGTAAATTCGCCTGGGTTTTAGTGACACTTGATATTTCGACTTTTGAAATATTCCAAGTAACAATGTGTGTTAAGAGATTATAAATAGGACTGAAAAATTCTATAAGTAGTATATTGTCCTAAATCGAGTAAAAGTGATGTTTTTGTGTTGAGATACGAAAAGAAATCATCATTTTTTTCTGTAACATTGTAAAGAAATCATTTCCATAAATAATAAAATGCATTAATGTCAATAATTAATTGCAAATAATCAGCCTTCTGCTGTGTAAAAATGATCAACAATGCTAACCCACGCGCTATAAAAAGTGAATTGCTAGTAAAAATTATTATCTTTTATTGTATTTTCTCTTAATTCATATTTATTAAGTCGATAAGATTTAATTATGTTACGTGTTGGGAAATGCTGTCGATCAGTGCCTGTCAATGGAGGTTATATTACTTAAACACACCACGGAAGGTGATGATCCAGCACTACAGTCGAAGGTTGGCAAAATCCATGAGTCCATAAAACATCTTTGTTGCGAAGACCTTAGAAACTTTAATACATAAGCCACTAATTGCAAATTATACGTATTCACAACCAGTGCACTTAGAAATTTAGAAGAAAAACCGTTTAATATGGTGGGGATTATCGGGAAAATGCCTTTCAACTAAATTTCTATTTTTAATAGACTCTTAAATTTTCCTATCTAACAAATGTGTCATTCAATTTTTTGAGAATATTATAATGCAAAATATTTATTTTCAAACCTAAAAGTAAGAGTTTTGATAAATTTATTTTATTAATATTTATTCTTTATCGATATCGCATGTCATTGGGATCTTGAAACATAATTATTATGTATTGCGCGAGTTAGACCTGGCAACTTGGCATCATGTCATTGATATAAAAAATCAAGCAACGCTGTCCGCGGTTAGTACTTGGATGGATGATCATCCAGCGAAGGCTCGCGATGCTCGTCCATCTTATAGTGGCCTGTATGTCGGTGTGGGAATAGCTTAACCCTATAAGCCTTATAGGGCTAAGCTATCAGCGAATTCAGGTTCAGCGACCTCAAAAGCATACATACTGAGATGAAATCAAATTATTGATAGTTATTTATAAAAATTAAATTAAAATTCTACTTGAATAAGACACGGTGAAGAGAAAGTTTGAAATAATTGTTGTAAAACTTAGAAAAATATTTTATATTCCAGACAAATAAAGTAAGCAGTAGGTTCCGGATATCCATTAACAGCAAAAAGACGAGGATTCCAGGACAATATCCAGGCCGAGTAGAAGAGGGAAGTCAATTCGACCATAAAAATATTGACAAGACATACAGAGGTAACTTTGTGCACAAAGTATTACAAAATCGTATAAGAAACCACTAGCTAGCAAAAGAGATTAAATATTATTTCTTGAAAATAAATTCGATATCAACACAAAATCTTCATTCCAGATTGATATTAAATAAATTTAATTTCACTATTTGAATAATTATAAAAATTTGGACATTTTAAAATTTGATAGATATTAAGATTTGAAGTAAGCTCAGTAACACATTGAGAAAGAAATTTTAAGATCAAAATGTATCGCTTAAGCTATAGGCAACCAACAATACATTATAATAAATAGAATTGAATACAATTATATAAAATATTTCTCAAAGTGTTACAAAAGTGCTATAGGATAATTCCAAATATTCCTTAAATTGTGTCTGACATTAATATATTAATTTCTAAATAATATCTTTTGTTTAGTGTGGTGTGTTGTGTGGTTTCCTGCAGAGTTTGTACCTCACTAGAACTCACTACTGAGAAGGGTCGAAAGCTAGCCAGGGTAAAATTGACAACCTAAATTACAGCATAAACCTTTACACAAACATATTACATACCCATACATATCACTACTCATAAAAATATTGACGCAAACACAAATACATATTTATACCCATAGCAATATTTACAGGTTAACATTTGTGAAAGGCCTTTTCTTTACTTTGACCTTGAAATGATTTGCACTTGACCTAAATTTGACCTTGTAGGGCTAAGCTATCCCCAAATTCAGTTCCCCCCAAAAAAACTTGTATACGCACTGGTTGAAATTCAATACAAGCCTTTTCTTGTTTTCTTTCTAGTTTCATCTTGAAATGACCTTGAATTGACCTGAAGGTGACCTTTAGGATTACGCTATCCCCAGATTCAGATTCTGTGAGCCCAAAAACCTATACACTCACTGGTCAAAATTCAATACAAGTATTTTCTTCAGTTTAACCTTGAAACGACCTTTACCTGATCTCCAGGTGACCATAAATATTTAAGCTATCCAAGAATTAGGGTTCAGCGATTCCAAAATCATTGTACCCACTGGTCAAAATTCATTACATGCCTCAGTTTTTGAATCCATCAACTTGAAACTTTGTGAAGCTTACACAGTCCTACAGCCAAAATCGCACACGACAACATATCACAATTCCAGCCAAATTTAGAGGGACCCAATTTCCATTAATTTTGTGCGGGGTCCTTTAGGCGAGGTTTGTGGAATAATTACATACTCACAACGTCCCGATTTGTCGCTGAATGATCCTGACCACAGTAGTCACATTCTAAAACCTGTCCAATATTCCCAATTGGCTGATCCACGAAATACTTGCTCGCTGAGTGACAAACCATCGCGACTTGAGATGTTTTTGTTCTTCCATTACACACACTTATACAGGGTGATCGAGAATGATTGACCCTGCCGCCTCATACTGATTTTAGATGTGCGGCATACCAGTTTTTGATACCAATACTAGAATCATGAGCGCAGGTTGTGGGATTTTAATGATAAACAAATAATTACGTTCAAACGTCAAATAAATTAGGTTATTGTCAAAATGGAAATTCATAATAAAAATATCAATTATTTAACAAAAATCAAAGCTATTTGACAAATTAAACAATACTGATGGACCAATAAGTGCTGCAGCGATTTTATGTTTAGAATGTTTTGATTTAATTTTAAAAGGGAAGCACTATTGTTGCAACATTCCTGGCATCTAAGACGATTCAGCTATACAGCGATACACTGCAAGCTGCAACCTGCTGTTTTTCATCGAAGCAAACTGCTGTATGTTTATAAGACGACTATTTTGCAGCTATTTCTTTCACACTTCTGAATATGCAGCGCAAGCGATCCGACCCAAAAATTTACGCTAAACATTTTTGTTAGCTGTTGAAATTCAGCAAAAGTGTCTCAAAAACATTTGCTTCAAGCAAATGTAAACAGTTGGAAGTGCTTGATTATGTTAGACGGCAGGATTGTCTATATGACCGAGAGCAATAAGCAACAGTTACATGCAATACTTATGTAATAACAGAGTAATTGGAATTTTTTCACATTTTATTGAATATTTTATCCTAAAATTACAAAAATCCATATGGATAACTTAAAAAAATATCTATAGTTTTACAATAAATGTTCAATATGATGTCCATTCTTGTTCAAGCAGGTATTAATTCTCCTTTTCATATTATTAAATACATTCCGTAAAACATTTTGTGTAATACTCCTAATTTCGTTTGTAATTGCCTCCTGAAGTTCTTCAATCGTGTGTAACCGTTGAGCAAATACTGAATTTTTTAAAAACCAAATAAGTAATAGTCTAGGTGTGTAAGGTCAGGAGAACGTGGTGGCCATCTATCTCGACTAATTATTGGATCATCATAATACTCTCTAATCAACTCTAAAGTCTCGTTAGAGGTGTGAGCTGTTTCGCCATCTTGCTGAAAGTATCCATAATGGATGTCATCGTCGTGAAGTTTCTCAAAAAATGGTAACAATATTTGCTGCCGATATACCTGCCCAGTTACATTTTCACGGGAAAAATATGGTCCGATTATTCTTCTACGTGACATAACTACCCAAACACTAAGTTTAATAGGGTGCAGAGTTGTTTCACGCAAAATATTTGGGTTTTCTGTGTTCCAAGAGCGATAATTTTGGGAGTTTACGTACTCACTTAAATGAAGCCATGCTTCATCAGAAAAAAATGTTAGTTCTAGAATATGGTCGTCATTCAGATTTTCGTTAAACCAATTACAGTATTGCACACGTTTTCCAAAATCTAACGGAAGTAGTTCCTGCACAACACTAACTTTATAAGGATGAAAATGCAACTTCCTTACTGCTTTATGGCATGATCCGTATGATATTCCTATAAACAATTTAGGAATAAAGATATAAATTGTAGAAGAAATATTTGCTATTACCTGTTTGAGCAGATAACTGACGTAATGATTTGATTGGACTAGCTCGTAGGCGGTTTTCTACATCTTGCATGACTTCCTCTGTGATAATAGACTTTCTGCCTGGAGATTTTCCTCTACAAACACTTCCAGTGTTATGGAAGCGTTTCACTAATCTCTTCACGTGTCTCGAAGCAATTTCATAATCAATTTCAACATTTGGAAATTGTTCTTGAAATTGTAAATGACACGAATTCATCGAATATTTCCAACCATTATCATTGTTTTATCCACTACGAAAATAGGCCTCCAGAAGGAATGTATCATGTTCTAATGAATATGCCACGTTCTTAACCTAAAATTAAAAAACCGATTAGGTTAGGGAACAACATACGCAATAAATTAATTACTCACGTATAATATCCACCTTCTCTAACTGTAGTATTGAAAAATACTGTTTTATAATGTCGCAAAATATATCGGGTAACAACAAAATCTACAAAATAATATACAAGCCAAAAAATCTGTGCGCTAATTAGTTCAAGCATTCTGTCAAGGATTAATGTTAAATTTGCAGAAATTATTACCTGGACAAAAAAAAATATGACCGTATAGAAAATTAAATTTTAAATTGAGTTTCTTGTTCTTTAAACTCGATCCAATATGGCGAACATGGTTAAAAAAATCGCAAAATTGAAAAAAACGGTTTTTCTAAAATAACTAAAAAAAATAGCACGGATTGAAAAATTTTAAATGAGAAAGTTGTAGGTTTCAAAAAGATCTATCCACTGATTTTTTGAAAGTATCGATTGCTTTGTTACTTTTCGAAATATATCGAAAAAACCGTTAAAAATCTTCTCTTTTCTCTTCTTCTATAACTCGTTTACATTTACGTGCCCATATTTGCTATTTACTGCAAGCATAGCCCGCGGCAAGCCAAAAAAGTACATTTTTGAAAAATTTAAAAATATTAATTATTTTTCGAGATATATCGATTTTTTGAAAAAAAGGCGCTCTCGAAAATTGGCTAGATCTTCTCAGCGGATAGCCCTACAGTAACGATTTTCGGTTTATTTTCTTCGTAAAGAGTTATATTATCATGCTGTTAAAAAATGTTGACGATTTTATTAATTTTAAGGAT